>NC_092107.1:46174156-46455985 GCF_045679555.1 Salvelinus alpinus | reverse complement strand
ATATTCTCTCAATTTAGTAACACTCTCTCAGTTAGTAATACTCTGTCAGTTTAGTAATATTCTCTCAGTTTAGTAAAACTGTCTCAGTTTAGTAATACTCTCTCAGTTTAGTAATACTCTCTCAGTTTAGTAATATTCTCTCAGTTTAGTAATATTCTCTCAGCTCTCTCAGTTTAGTAATACTCTCTCAGTTTAAAAATATTCTCTCAGTTTAGTAATACTCTCTCAGTCTTAGTAACACTCTCTCAGTTTAGTAATACTCTCTCAGTTTACTACTACTCTCTCAGTTTAGTAATAATCTCTCAGTTGAGTAATAATCTCTCTGTTGAGTAATACTCTCTCAGTTAGGTAATACTCTCTCAGTTTAGTAATACTCTCTCAGTTGAGTAATAATCTCTCCGTTGAGTAATACTGTCTCAGTTTAGTAAAACTCTCTCAGTTTAGTAATACTCTCTCAGTTGAGTAATACTCCCTCAGTTTAGTAATACTCTCTCAGTTTAGTAAAACTCTCTCAGTTTAGTAATACTCTCTCCGTTGAGTAATAACTCTCTCAGTCTAGTAATACTCTCTCAGTTTAGTAATATTCTCTCAGTTTAGTAATATTCTCTCAGCTCTCTCAGTTTAGTAATATTCTCTCAGTTTAGTAATATTCTCTCAGTTTAGTAATACTCTCTCGGGTTAGTAATACTCTCTCAGTTTAGTAAAACTCTCTCAGTTTAGTAATACTCTCTCAGTCTTGTAATACTCTCTCAGCTCTCTCAGTTTAGTAATACTCTCTCAGTTTAGTAACACTCTCTCAGTTTAGTAATACTCTCTCAGTCTAGTAACACTCTCTCAGTTTAGTAATACTCTCTCAGTTTAGTAACACTCTCTCAGTTTAGTAATACTCTCTCAGTCTAGTAACACTCTCTCAGTTTAGTAACACTCTCTCAGTTTAGTAAAACTCTCTCAGTTTAGTAACACTCTCTCAGTTGAGTAATAATCTCTGAGTTTAGTAACACTCTCTCAGTTGAGTAATACTCTCTCAGTTTAGTAATACTCTCTCAGTTGAGTAATACTCTCTCAGTTTAGTAATACTCTCTCAGTTGAGTAATACTCTCTGAGTCTAGTAACACTCTCTCAGTTTAGTAAAACTGTCTCAGTTTAGTAACACTCTCTCAGTTTAGTAATACTCTCTCAGTTTAGTAAAACTCTCTCAGCTTAGTAAAACTGTCTCAGTTTAGTAATAATCTCTCCGTTGAGTAAGACTCTCTCAGTTTAGTAATACTCTCTCAGTTGAGTATTACTCTCTCAGTTTAGTATTACTCTCTCAGTTTAGTAAAACTGTCTCAGTTTAGTAATACTCTCTCAGTTTAGTAATACTCTCTCAGTTTAGTAATATTCTCTCAGTTTAGTAATACTCTCTCAGTTTAGTAATACTCTCTCAGTTTAGTAAAACTATCTCAGTTTTGTAATACTCTCTCGGTTGAGTAATATTCTCTCAGTTTAGTAACAGTCTCTCAGTTTAGTAATACTCTCTCAGTTTAGTAATACTCTCTCAGTTGAGTAATACTCTCTCAGTTTAGTAATACTCTCTCAGTTGAGTAATACTCTCTCAGTTGAGTAATAATCTCTCCGTTGAGTAATACTCTCTCAATTTAGTAAAACTCTCTCAGTTTAGTAATACTCTCTCAGTTGAGTAATACTCCCTCAGTTTAGTAATACTCTCTCAATTTAGTAATACTCTCTCGTTTGAGTAATAATCTCTCAGTTTAGTAATATTCTTTCAGCTCTCTCAGTTTAGTAATATTCTCTCAGTTTAGTAATATCCTCTCAGTTTAGTAATACTCTCTCGGGTTAGTAATACTCTCTCAGTTTAGTAAAACTCTCTCAGTTTAGTAATACTCTCTCAGTCTTGTAATACTCTCTCAGCTCTCTCAGTTTCGTAATACTCTCTCAGTCTAGTAACACTCTCTCAGTTTAGTAACACTCTCTCAGTTTAGTAATACTCTCTCAGTTGAGTTAAACTCTCTCAGTTTAGTAATACTCTCTCAGTTGATTAATAATCTCTGAGTTTAGTAACACTCTCTCAGTTGAGTAATACTCTCTCAGTTTAGTAATACTCTCTCAGTTGAGTAATACTCTCTCAGTTTAGTAATACTCTCTCAGATGAGTAATACTCTCTTAGTCTAGTAACACTCTCTCAGTTTAGTAAAACTGTCTCAGTTTAGTAATAGTGTCTCAGTTTAGTAACACTCTCTCAGTTTAGTAATACTCTCTCAGTTGAGTATTACTCTCTCAGTTTAGTAAAACTGTCTCAGTTTAGTAATACTCTCTCAGTTTAGTAATACTCTCTCAGTTTAGTAATATTCTCTCAGTTTAGTAATACTCTCTCAGTTGAGTAATAATCTCTCTGTTGAGTAATACTCTCTCAGTTTAGTAAAACTCTCTCAGTTTAGTAAAACTCTCTCAGTTTAGTAATACTCTCTCAGTTGAGTAATACTCCCTCAGTTTAGTAATACTCTCTCAATTTAGTAATACTCTCTCGTTTGAGTAATAATCTCTCAGTTTAGTAATATTCTTTCAGCTCTCTCAGTTTAGTAATATTCTCTCAGTTTAGTAATATCCTCTCAGTTTAGTAATACTCTCTCGGGTTAGTAATACTCTCTCAGTTTAGTAAAACTCTCTCAGTTTAGTAATACTCTCTCAGTCTTGTAATACTCTCTCAGCTCTCTCAGTTTCGTAATACTCTCTCAGTCTAGTAACACTCTCTCAGTTTAGTAACACTCTCTCAGTTTAGTAAAACTCTCTCAGTTTAGTAAAACTCTCTCAGTTGAGTAAAACTGTCTCAGTTTAGTAATACTCTCTCAGTTTAGTAATACTCTCTCAGTTTAGTAATATTCTCTCAGTTTAGTAATACTCTCTCAGTTTAGTAATACTCTCTCGGTTGAGTAATATTCTCTCAGTTTAGTAACAGTCTCTCAGTTTAGTACTACTCTCTCAGTTTAGTAATACTCTCTCAGTTGAGTAATACTCCCTCAGTTTAGTAATACTCTCTCAGTTTAGTAATACTTTCTCAGTTGAGTAATAATCTCTCCGTTGAGTAATACTCTCTCAGTTTAGTAAAACTCTCTCAGTTTAGTAATACTCTCTCAGTTGAGTAATACTGTCTCAGTTTAGTAATACTGTCTCAGTTTAGTAATACTCTCTCAGTTTAGTAATATTCTCTCAGTTTAGTAATACTCTCTCTGTTGAGTAATACTCTCTCAGTTAGGTAATACTCTCTCAGTTTAGTAATACTCTCTCAGTTGAGTAATAATCTCTCCGTTGAGTAATACTCTCTCAGTTTAGTAAAACTCTCTCAGTTTAGTAATACTCTCTCAGTTGAGTAATACTCTCTCAGTTGAGTAATACTCCCTCAGTTTAGTAATACTCTCTCAATTTAGTAATACTCTCTCGTTTGAGTAATAATCTCTCAGTTTAGTAATATTCTTTCAGCTCTCTCAGTTTAGTAATATTCTCTCAGTTTAGTAATACTCTCTCAGTTTAGTAATACTCTCTCTCTCTCTCAGTTTAGTAACACTCTCTCAGTTTAGTAATACTCTCTCAGTTTAGTAATATTCTCTCAGCTCTCTCAGTTTCGTAATACTCTCTCAGTTTAGTAATATTCTCTCAGTTTAGTAACACTCTCTCAGTTTAGTAAAACTCTCTCAGTTTAGTAAAACTCTCTCAGTTGAGTAAAACTGTCTCAGTTTAGTAATACTCTCTCAGTTTAGTAATACTCTCTCAGTTTAGTAATATTCTCTCAGTTTAGTAATACTCTCTCAGTTTAGTAATACTCTCTCGGTTGAGTAATATTCTCTCAGTTTAGTAACAGTCTCTCAGTTTAGTACTACTCTCTCAGTTTAGTAATACTCTCTCAGTTGAGTAATACTCCCTCAGTTTAGTAATACTCTCTCAGTTTAGTAATACTTTCTCAGTTGAGTAATAATCTCTCCGTTGAGTAATACTCTCTCAGTTTAGTAAAACTCTCTCAGTTTAGTAATACTCTCTCAGTTGAGTAATACTGTCTCAGTTTAGTAATACTGTCTCAGTTTAGTAATACTCTCTCAGTTTAGTAATATTCTCTCAGTTGAGTAATAATCTCTCTGTTGAGTAATAATCTCTCAGTTAGGTAATACTCTCTCAGTTTAGTAATACTCTCTCAGTTGAGTAATACTCTCTCAGTCTTGTAATACTCTCTCATCTCTCTCAGTTTAGTAATACTCTCTCAGTTTAGTAACACTCTCTCAGTTTAGTAATACTCTCTCAGTCTAGTAACACTCTCTCAGTGTAGTAATACTCTCTCAGTTGAGTTAAACTCTCTCAGTTTAGTAATACTCTCTCAGTTGAGTAATAATCTCTGAGTTTAGTAACACTCTCCCAGTTGAGTAATACTCGCTCAGTTTAGTAATACTCTCTCAGTTGAGTAATACTCTCTCAGTTTAGTAATACTCTCTCAGTTGAGTAATACTCTCTGAGTCTAGTAACACTCTCTCAGTTTAGTAACACTCTCTCAGTTTAGTAATACTCTCTCAGTTGAGTATTACTCTCTCAGTTTAGTAAAACTGTCTCAGTTTAGTAATACTCTCTCAGTTTAATAATACTCTCTCAGTTTAGTAATATTCTCTCAGTTTAGTAATACTCTCTCAGTTTAGTAATACTCTCTCAGTTTAGTAAAACTATCTCAGTTTTGTAATACTCTCTCGGTTGAGTAATATTCTCTCAGTTTAGTAACAGTCTCTCAGTTTAGTAATACTCTCTCAGTTTAGTAATACTCTCTCAGTTGAGTAATACTCCCTCAGTTTAGTAATACTCTCTCCGTTTAGTAATACTCTCTCAGTTGAGTAATAATCTCTCCGTTGAGTAATACTCTCTCAGTTTAGTAAAACTCTCTCAGTTTAGTAATACTCTCTCAGTTGAGTAATACTCCCTCAGTTTAGTAATACTCTCTCAGTTTAGTAATACTCTCTCAGTTGAGTAATAATCTCTCCGTTGAGTAATACTCTCTCAGTCTAGTAAAACTCTCTCAGTTTAGTAATACTCTCTCAGTCTTGTAATACTCTCTCAGCTCTCTCAGTTTCGTAATACTGTCTCAGTCTAGTAACACTCTCTCAGTTTAGTAACACTCTCTCAGTTTAGTAAAACTCTCTCAGTTTAGTAAAACTCTCTCAGTTGAGTAAAACTGTCTCAGTTTATTAATACTCTCTCAGTTTAGTAATACTCTCTCAGTTTAGTAATATTCTCTCAGTTTAGTAATACTCTCTCAGTTTAGTAATAATCTCTCAGTTTAGTAATATTCTTTCAGCTCTCTCAGTTTAGTAATATTCTCTCAGTTTAGTAATATCCTCTCAGTTTAGTAATACTCTCTCGGGTTAGTAATACTCTCTCAGTTTAGTAAAACTCTCTCAGTTTAGTAATACTCTCTCAGTCTTGTAATACTCTCTCAGCTCTCTCAGTTTCGTAATACTGTCTCAGTCTAGTAACACTCTCTCAGTTTAGTAACACTCTCTCAGTTTAGTAAAACTCTCTCAGTTTAGTAAAACTCTCTCAGTTGAGTAAAACTGTCTCAGTTTAGTAATACTCTCTCAGTTTAGTAATACTCTCTCAGTTTAGTAATATTCTCTCAGTTTAGTAATACTCTCTCAGTTTAGTAATACTCTCTCGGTTGAGTAATATTCTCTCAGTTTAGTAACAGTCTCTCAGTTTAGTACTACTCTCTCAGTTTAGTAATACTCTCTCAGTTGAGTAATACTCCCTCAGTTTAGTAATACTCTCTCAGTTTAGTAATACTTTCTCAGTTGAGTAATAATCTCTCCGTTGAGTAATACTCTCTCAGTTTAGTAAAACTCTCTCAGTTTAGTAATACTCTCTCAGTTGAGTAATACTGTCTCAGTTTAGTAATACTGTCTCAGTTTAGTAATACTCTCTCAGTTTAGTAATATTCTCTCAGTTGAGTAATAATCTCTCTGTTGAGTAATACTCTCTCAGTTAGGTAATACTCTCTCAGTTTAGTAATACTCTCTCAGTTGAGTAATACTCTCTCAGTCTTGTAATACTCTCTCATCTCTCTCAGTTTAGTAATACTCTCTCAGTTTAGTAACACTCTCTCAGTTTAGTAATACTCTCTCAGTCTAGTAACACTCTCTCAGTGTAGTAATACTCTCTCAGTTGAGTTAAACTCTCTCAGTTTAGTAATACTCTCTCAGTTGAGTAATAATCTCTGAGTGTAGTAACACTCTCCCAGTTGAGTAATACTCGCTCAGTTTAGTAATACTCTCTCAGTTGAGTAATACTCTCTCAGTTTAGTAATACTCTCTCAGTTGAGTAATACTCTCTGAGTCTAGTAACACTCTCTCAGTTTAGTAACACTCTCTCAGTTTAGTAATACTCTCTCAGTTGAGTATTACTCTCTCAGTTTAGTAAAACTGTCTCAGTTTAGTAATACTCTCTCAGTTTAATAATACTCTCTCAGTTTAGTAATACTCTCTCAGTTTAGTAAAACTATCTCAGTTTTGTAATACTCTCTCGGTTGAGTAATATTCTCTCAGTTTAGTAACAGTCTCTCAGTTTAGTAATACTCTCTCAGTTTAGTAATACTCTCTCAGTTGAGTAATACTCCCTCAGTTTAGTAATACTCTCTCCGTTTAGTAATACTCTCTCAGTTGAGTAATAATCTCTCCGTTGAGTAATACTCTCTCAGTTTAGTAAAACTCTCTCAGTTTAGTAATACTCTCTCAGTTGAGTAATACTCCCTCAGTTTAGTAATACTCTCTCAGTTTAGTAATACTCTCTCAGTTGAGTAATAATCTCTCCGTTGAGTAATACTCTCTCAGTCTAGTAAAACTCTCTCAGTTTAGTAATACTCTCTCAGTCTTGTA
The DNA here is from genome assembly GCF_045679555.1 of Salvelinus alpinus. NCBI lineage: Eukaryota > Metazoa > Chordata > Actinopteri > Salmoniformes > Salmonidae > Salvelinus > Salvelinus alpinus. The sequence continues at coordinate 46,449,086 of NC_092107.1, read as the reverse complement.
ATACTCTCTCAGCTCTCTCAGTTTCGTAATACTGTCTCAGTCTAGTAACACTCTCTCAGTTTAGTAACACTCTCTCAGTTTAGTAATACTCTCTCAGTTTAGTAATACTCTCTCAGTTTAGTAAAACTGTCTCAGTTTAGTAATACTCTCTCAGTTTAGTAATACTCTCTCAGTTTAGTAATATTCTCTCAGTTTAGTAGTAATACTCTCTCAGTTTAGTAATACTCTCTCGGTTGAGTAATATTCTCTCAGTTTAGTAACAGTCTCTCAGTTTAGTACTACTCTCTCAGTTTAGTAATACTCTCTCAGTTGAGTAATACTCCCTCAGTTTAGTAATACTCTCTCAGTTTAGTAATACTTTCTCAGTTGAGTAATAATCTCTCCGTTGAGTAATACTCTCTCAGTTTAGTAAAACTCTCTCAGTTTAGTAATACTCTCTCAGTTGAGTAATACTGTCTCAGTTTAGTAATACTGTCTCAGTTTAGTAATACTCTCTCAGTTTAGTAATATTCTCTCAGTTGAGTAATAATCTCTCTGTTGAGTAATACTCTCTCAGTTAGGTAATACTCTCTCAGTTTAGTAATACTCTCTCAGTTGAGTAATAATCTCTCCGTTGAGTAATACTCTCTCAGTTTAGTAAAACTCTCTCAGTTTAGTAATACTCTCTCAGTTGAGTAATACTCTCTCAGTTGAGTAATACTCCCTCAGTTTAGTAATACTCTCTCAATTTAGTAATACTCTCTCGTTTGAGTAATAATCTCTCAGTTTAGTAATATTCTTTCAGCTCTCTCAGTTTAGTAATATTCTCTCAGTTTAGTAATATCCTCTCAGTTTAGTAATACTCTCTCGGGTTAGTAATACTCTCTCAGTTTAGTAAAACTCTCTCAGTTTAGTAATACTCTCTCAGTTGAGTAATACTCCCTCAGTTTAGTAATACTCTCTCAGTTTAGTAATACTCTCTCAGTTGAGTAATAATCTCTCCGTTGAGTAATACTCTCTCAGTCTAGTAAAACTCTCTCAGTTTAGTAATACTCTCTCAGTCTTGTAATACTCTCTCAGCTCTCTCAGTTTCGTAATACTGTCTCAGTCTAGTAACACTCTCTCAGTTTAGTAACACTCTCTCAGTTTAGTAAAACTCTCTCAGTTTAGTAAAACTCTCTCAGTTGAGTAAAACTGTCTCAGTTTAGTAATACTCTCTCAGTTTAGTAATACTCTCTCAGTTTAGTAATATTCTCTCAGTTTAGTAATACTCTCTCAGTTTAGTAATACTCTCTCGGTTGAGTAATATTCTCTCAGTTTAGTAACAGTCTCTCAGTTTAGTACTACTCTCTCAGTTGAGTAATAATCTCTCCGTTGAGTAATACTCTCTCAGTTTAGTAAAACTCTCTCAGTTTAGTAATACTCTCTCAGTTCAGTAATACTGTCTCAGTTTAGTAATACTGTCTCAGTTTAGTAATACTCTCTCAGTTTAGTAATATTCTCTCAGTTGAGTAATAATCTCTCTGTTGAGTAATACTCTCTCAGTTAGGTAATACTCTCTCAGTTTAGTAATACTCTCTCAGTTGAGTAATAATCTCTCCGTTGAGTAATACTCTCTCAGTTTAGTAAAACTCTCTCAGTTTAGTAATACTCTCTCAGTTGAGTAATACTCTCTCAGTTGAGTAATACTCCCTCAGTTTAGTAATACTCTCTCAATTTAGTAATACTCTCTCGTTTGAGTAATAATCTCTCAGTTTAGTAATATTCTTTCAGCTCTCTCAGTTTAGTAATATTCTCTCAGTTTAGTAATGTCCTCTCAGTTTAGTAATACTCTCTCGGGTTAGTAATACTCTCTCAGTTTAGTAAAACTCTCTCAGTTTAGTAATACTCTCTCAGTCTTGTAATACTCTCTCAGCTCTCTCAGTTTCGTAATACTGTCTCAGTCTAGTAACACTCTCTCAGTTTAGTAACACTCTCTCAGTTTAGTAAAACTCTCTCAGTTTAGTAAAACTCTCTCAGTTGAGTAAAACTGTCTCAGTTGAGTAATAATCTCTCTGCTGAGTAATACTCCCTCAGTTTAGTAATACTCTCTCAGTTTAGTAATACTCTCTCGGTTGAGTAATAATCTCTCAGTTTAGTAATATTCTCTCAGCTCTCTCAGTTTAGTAATACTCTCTCAGTTTAGTAATACTCTCTCAGTTTAGTAATATTCTCTCAGTTTAGTAATATTCTCTCAGCTCTCTCAGTTTAGTAATACTCTCTCAGTTTAGAAATACTCTCTCAGTTTAGTAACACTCTCTCAGTTTAGTAAAACTCTCTCAGTTTAGTAAAACTCTCTCAGTTGAGTAAAACTGTCTCAGTTGAGTAATAATCTCTCTGCTGAGTAATAACTCCCTCAGTTTAGTAATACTCTCTCAGTTTAGTAATACTCTCTCGGTTGAGTAATAATCTCTCAGTTTAGTAATATTCTCTCAGCTCTCTCAGTTTAGTAATACTCTCTCAGTTTAGTAATACTCTCTCAGTTTAGTAATATTCTCTCAGTTTAGTAATATTCTCTCAGCTCTCTCAGTTTAGTAATACTCTCTCAGTTTAGAAATAATCTCTCAGTTTAGTAACACTCTCTCAGTTTAGTAACACTCTCTCAGTTTAGTAAAACTCTCTCAGTTTAGTAATACTCTCTCAGTTGAGTTAAACTCTCTCAGTTTAGTAATACTCTCTCAGTTGATTAATAATCTCTGAGTTTAGTAACACTCTCTCAGTTGAGTAATACTCTCTCAGTTTAGTAATACTCTCTCAGTTGAGTAATACTCTCTCAGTTTAGTAATACTCTCTCAGATGAGTAATACTCTCTCAGTTGAGTATTACTCTCTCAGTTTAGTAAAACTGTCTCAGTTTAGTAATACTCTCTCAGTTTAGTAATACTCTCTCAGTTTAGTAATATTCTCTCAGTTTAGTAATACTCTCTCAGTTTAGTAATACTCTCTCAGTTGAGTAATACTCCCTCAGTTTAGTAATACTCTCTCCGTTTAGTAATACTCTCTCAGTTGAGTAATAATCTCTCCGTTGAGTAATACTCTCTCAGTTTAGTAAAACTCTCTCAGTTTAGTAATACTCTCTCAGTTGAGTAATACTGTCTCAGTTTAGTAATACTGTCTCAGTTTAGTAATACTCTCTCAGTTTAGTAATATTCTCACAGTTGAGTAATAATCTCTCTGTTGAGTAATACTCTCTCAGTTAGGTAATACTCTCTCAGTTTAGTAATACTCTCTCAGTTGAGTAATAATCTCTCCGTTGAGTAATACTCTCTCAGTTTAGTAAAACTCTCTCAGTTTAGTAATACTCTCTCAGTTGAGTAATACTCTCTCAGTTGAGTAATACTCCCTCAGTTTAGTAATACTCTCTCAATTTAGTAATACTCTCTCGTTTGAGTAATAATCTCTCAGTTTAGTAATATTCTTTCAGCTCTCTCAGTTTAGTAATATTCTCTCAGTTTAGTAATATCCTCTCAGTTTAGTAATACTCTCTCGGGTTAGTAATACTCTCTCAGTTTAGTAAAACTCTCTCAGTTTAGTAATACTCTCTCAGTTGAGTAATACTCCCTCAGTTTAGTAATACTCTCTCAGTTTAGTAATACTCTCTCAGTTGAGTAATAATCTCTCCGTTGAGTAATACTCTCTCAGTCTAGTAAAACTCTCTCAGTTTAGTAATACTCTCTCAGTCTTGTAATACTCTCTCAGCTCTCTCAGTTTCGTAATACTCTCTCAGTCTAGTAATACTCTCTCAGTTTAGTAACACTCTCTCAGTTTAGTAAAACTCTCTCAGTTTAGTAAAACTCTCTCAGTTGAGTAAAACTGTCTCAGTTTAGTAATACTCTCTCAGTTTAGTAATACTCTCTCAGTTTAGTAATATTCTCTCAGTTTAGTAATATTCTCTCAGTTTAGTAATACTCTCTCAGTTTAGTAATACTCTCTCGGTTGAGTAATATTCTCTCAGTTTAGTAACAGTCTCTCAGTTTAGTACTACTCTCTCAGTTTAGTAATACTCTCTCAGTTGAGTAATACTCCCTCAGTTTAGTAATACTCTCTCAGTTTAGTAATACTTTCTCAGTTGAGTAATAATCTCTCCGTTGAGTAATACTCTCTCAGTTTAGTAAAACTCTCTCAGTTTAGTAATACTCTCTCAGTTGAGTAATACTGTCTCAGTTTAGTAATACTCTCTCAGTTTAGTAATATTCTCTCAGTTGAGTAATAATCTCTCTGTTGAGTAATACTCTCTCAGTTAGGTAATACTCTCTCAGTTTAGTAATACTCTCTCAGTTGAGTAATAATCTCTCCGTTGAGTAATACTCTCTCAGTTTAGTAAAACTCTCTCAGTTTAGTAATACTCTCTCAGTTGAGTAATACTCTCTCAGTTGAGTAATACTCCCTCAGTTTAGTAATACTCTCTCAATTTAGTAATACTCTCTCGTTTGAGTAATAATCTCTCAGTTTAGTAATATTCTTTCAGCTCTCTCAGTTTAGTAATATTCTCTCAGTTTAGTAATATCCTCTCAGTTTAGTAATACTCTCTCGGGTTAGTAATACTCTCTCAGTTTAGTAAAACTCTCTCAGTTTAGTAATACTCTCTCAGTCTAGTAATACTCTCTCAGCTCTCTCAGTTTCGTAATACTCTCTCAGTTTAGTAATACTCTCTCAGTTTAGTAACACTCTCTCAGTTTAGTAAAACTCTCTCAGTTTAGTAAAACTCTCTCAGTTGAGTAAAACTGTCTCAGTTGAGTAATAATCTCTCTGCTGAGTAATACTCCCTCAGTTTAGTAATACTCTCTCAGTTTAGAAATACTCTCTCGGTTGAGTAATAATCTCTCAGTTTAGTAATATTCTCTCAGCTCTCTCAGTTTAGTAATACTCTCTCAGTTTAGTAATACTCTCTCAGTTTAGTAATATTCTCTCAGTTTAGTAATATTCTCTCAGCTCTCTCAGTTTAGTAATACTCTCTCAGTTTAGAAATACTCTCTCAGTTTAGTAACACTCTCTCAGTTTAGTAAAACTCTCTCAGTTTAGTAAAACTCTCTCAGTTGAGTAAAACTGTCTCAGTTGAGTAATAATCTCTCTGCTGAGTAATACTCCCTCAGTTTAGTAATATTCTCTCAGTTTAGTAATATTCTCTCAGCTCTCTCAGTTTAGTAATACTCTCTCAGTTTAGAAATAATCTCTCAGTTTAGTAACACTCTCTCAGTTTAGTAACACTCTCTCAGTTTAGTAAAACTCTCTCAGTTTAGTAATACTCTCTCAGTTGAGTTAAACTCTCTCAGTTTAGTAATACTCTCTCAGTTGATTAATAATCTCTGAGTTTAGTAACACTCTCTCAGTTGAGTAATACTCTCTCAGTTTAGTAATACTCTCTCAGTTGAGTAATACTCTCTCAGTTTAGTAATACTCTCTCAGATGAGTAATACTCTCTCAGTTTAGTAATACTCTCTCAGTTTAGTAATATTCTCTCAGTTTAGTAATACTCTCTCAGTTTAGTAATACTCTCTCAGTTTAGTAATATTCTCTCAGTTTAGTAATACTCTCTCAGTTTAGTAATACTCTCTCAGTTGAGTAATACTCCCTCAGTTTAGTAATACTCTCTCCGTTTAGTAATACTCTCTCAGTTGAGTAATAATCTCTCCGTTGAGTAATACTCTCTCAGTTTAGTAAAACTCTCTCAGTTTAGTAATACTCTCTCAGTTGAGTAATACTCCCTCAGTTTAGTAATACTCTCTCAGTTTAGTAATACTCTCTCAGTTGAGTAATAATCTCTCCGTTGAGTAATACTCTCTCAGTCTAGTAAAACTCTCTCAGTTTAGTAATACTCTCTCAGTCTTGTAATACTCTCTCAGCTCTCTCAGTTTCGTAATACTGTCTCAGTCTAGTAACACTCTCTCAGTTTAGTAACACTCTCTCAGTTTAGTAAAACTCTCTCAGTTTAGTAAAACTCTCTCAGTTGAGTAAAACTGTCTCAGTTGAGTAATAATCTCTCTGCTGAGTAATACTCCCTCAGTTTAGTAATACTCTCTCAGTTTAGTAATACTCTCTCGGTTGAGTAATAATCTCTCAGTTTAGTAATATTCTCTCAGCTCTCTCAGTTTAGTAATACTCTCTCAGTTTAGTAATACTCTCTCAGTTTAGTAATATTCTCTCAGTTTAGTAATATTCTCTCAGCTCTCTCAGTTTAGTAATACTCTCTCAGTTTAGAAATAATCTCTCAGTTTAGTAACACTCCGTTGAGTAATATTCTAACAGTTTAGTAATACTCTCTCAGTTGAGTAATACTCTCTCAGTATAGTAACACTCTCTGAGTTTAGTAATACTCTCTCTGTTCAGTAATACTCTCTCAGTTGAGTAATAATCTCTCCATTGAGTAATATTATATTGGTTTAGTAAAACTCTCGGGTTAGTAATACTCTCTCAGTTTAGTAAAACTCTCTAAGTTTCGTAATTCTCTCTCAGTCTTGTAATACTCTCTCAGCTCTCTCAGTTTAGTAATACTCTCTCAGTTTAGTAACAATCTCTCAGTTTAGTAATACTCTCTCAGTCTAGTAACACTCTCTCAGTTTAGTAATACTCTCTCAGTTTAGTAATACTCTCTCAGTTGAGTTAAACTCTCTCAATTTAGTAATACTCTCTCAGTTGAGTAATAATCTCTGAGTTTAGTAACACTCTCTCAGTTGAGTAATACTCTCTCAGTTGAGTAATACTCTCTCAGTTGAGTAATACTCTCTCAGTTTTGTAATACTCTCTCAGTTTAGTAATATTATCTCAGCTCTCTCAGTTTAGTAATACTCTCTCAGTTTAGTAATATTCTCTCAGTTTAGTAATATTCTCTCAGTTTAGTAATATTCTCTCAGCTCTCTCAGTTTAGTAATATTCTCTCAGTTTAGTAATACTCTCTCAGTCTAGTAACACTCTCTCAGTTTAGTAATACTCTCTCAGTTTACTACTACTCTCTCAGTTTAGTAATATTCTCTCAGTTTAGAAAACCTCTCTCAGTATAGTAATACTCTCTCAGTTGAGTAATAATCTCTCAGTTGAGTAATAATCTCTCTGTTGAGTAATACTCTCTCAGTTTAGTAACACTCTCTCAGCTTAGTAATACTCGCTCTGTTCAGTAATACTCTCTCAGTTGAGTAATAATCTCTCCATTGAGTAATATTATATCAGTTTAGTAAAACTCTCTCGGGTTAGTAATACTCTCTCAGTTTAGTAAAACTCTCTCAGTTTAGTAATACTCTCTCAGTCTTGTAATACTCTCTCAGCTCTCTCAGTTTAGTAATACTCTCTCAGTTTAGTAACACTCTCTCAGTTTAGTAATACTCTCTCAGTCTAGTAACACTCTCTCAGTTTAGTAATACTCTCTCAGTTGAGTTAAACTCTCTCAATTTAGTAATACTCTCTCAGTTGAGTAATAATCTCTGAGTTTAGTAACACTCTCCCAGTTGAGTAATACTCTCTCAGTTGAGTAATACTCTCTCAGTTTTGTAATACTCTCTCAGTTTAGTAATATTATCTCAGCTCTCTCAGTTTAGTAATACTCTCTCAGTTTAGTAATATTCTCTCAGTTTAGTAATACTCTCTCAGTTTAGTAATATTCTCTCAGTTTAGTAACAGTCTCTTAGTTTAGTACTACTCTCTCAGTTTAGTAATACTCTCTCAGTTGAGTAATACTCTCTCAGTTTAGTAATATTCTCTCAGTTTAGTAATATTCTCTCAGCTGTCTGTTTAGTAATACTCTCTCAGTTTAGTAATATTCTCTCAGTTTAGTAATACTCTCTCAGTCTAGTAACACTCTCTCAGTTTAGTAATACTCTCTCAGTTTACTACTACTCTCTCAGTTTAGTAATATTCTCTCAGTTTAGAAAACCTCTCTCAGTTTAGTAATACTCTCTCAGTTGAGTAATAATCTCTCTGTTGAGTAATACTCTCTCAGTTTAGTAATACTCTCTCAGTTTAGTAATACTCTCTCAGTCTAGTAATACTCTCTCAGTCTAGTAATACTCTCTCAGTTGAGTAATATTCTCTCAGTTTAGTAACACTCTCTCCATTGAGTAATATTCTAACAGTTTAGTAATACTCTCTCAGTTGAGTAATACTCTCTCAGTATAGTAACACTCTCTGAGTTTATTAATACTCTCTCTGTTCAGTAATACTCTCTCAGTTGAGTAATAATCTCTCCATTGAGTAATACTCTCTCAGTTTAGTAAAACTCTCTAAGTTTCGTAATTCTCTCTCAGTCTTGTAATACTCTCTCAGCTCTCTCAGTTTAGTAATACTCTCTCAGTTTAGTAACACGCTCTCAGTTTAGTAATACTCTCTCAGTCTAGTAACACTCTCTCAGTTTAGTAATACTCTCTCAGTTTAGTAATACTCTCTCAGTTGAGTTAAACTCTCTCAATTTAGTAATACTCTCTCAGTTGAGTAATAATCTCTGAGTTTAGTAACACTCTCTCAGTTGAGTAATACTCTCTCAGTTGAGTAATACTCTCTCAGTTGAGTAATACTCTCTCAGTTTTGTAATACTCTCTCAGTTTAGTAATATTATCTCAGCTCTCTCAGTTTAGTAATACTCTCTCAGTTTAGTAATATTCTCTCAGTTTAGTAATATTCTCTCAGTTTAGTAATATTCTCTCAGCTCTCTCAGTTTAGTAATACTCGCTCAGTTTAGTAATATTCTCTCAGTTTAGTAATACTCTCTCAGTCTAGTAACACTCTCTCAGTTTAGTAATACTCTCTCAGTTTACTACTACTCTCTCAGTTTAGTAATATTCTCTCAGTTTAGAAAACCTCTCTCAGTATAGTAATACTCTCTCAGTTGAGTAATACTCTCTCAGCTTAGTAATACTCTCTCTGTTCAGTAATACTCTCTCAGTTGAGTAATAATCTCCCCATTGAGTAATATTATATCAGTTTAGTAAAACTCTCTCGGGTTAGTAATACTCTCTCAGTTTAGTAAAACTCTCTCAGTTTAGTAATACTCTCTCAGTCTTGTAATACTCTCTCAGCTCTCTCAGTTTAGTAATACTCTCTCAGTTTAGTAACACTCTCTCAGTTTAGTAATACTCTCTCAGTTGAGTTAGGGTTAGGGTAATACTCCCTCAGTTTAGTAATACTCTCTCAGTTTAGTAATATCAGCTCTCTCAGTTTAGTAATATTCTCTCAGTTTAGTAATATCCTCTCAGTTTAGTAATACTCTCTCGGGTTAGTAATACTCTCTCCGTTGAGTAATACTCTCTCAGTTTAGTAAAACTCTCTCAGTTTAGTAATACTCTCTCAGTTGAGTAATACTCTCTCAGTTGAGTAATACTCCCTCAGTTTAGTAATACTCTCTCAATTTAGTAATACTCTCTCGTTTGAGTAATAATCTCTCAGTTTAGTAATATTCTTTCAGCTCTCTCAGTTTAGTAATATCCTCTCAGTTTAGTAATACTCTCTCGGGTTAGTAATACTCTCTCCGTTGAGTAATACTCTCTCAGTTTAGTAAAACTCTCTCAGTTTAGTAATACTCTCTCAGTTGAGTAATACTCTCTCAGTTGAGTAATACTCCCTCAGTTTAGTAATACTCTCTCAATTTAGTAATACTCTCTCGTTTGAGTAATAATCTCTCAGTTTAGTAATATTCTTTCAGCTCTCTCAGTTTAGTAATATTCTCTCAGTTTAGTAATATCCTCTCAGTTTAGTAATACTCTCTCGGGTTAGTAATACTCTCTCAGTTTAGTAAAACTCTCTCAGTTTAGTAATACTCTCTCAGTTGAGTAATACTCCCTCAGTTTAGTAATACTCTCTCAGTTTAGTAATAATCTCTCCGTTGAGTAATACTCTCTCAGTCTAGTAAAACTCTCTCAGTCTAGTAACACTCTCTCAGTTTAGTAACACTCTCTCAGTTTAGTAAAACTCTCTCAGTTTAGTAAAACTCTCTCAGTTGAGTAAAACTGTCTCAGTTTAGTAATACTCTCTCAGTTTAGTAATACTCTCTCAGTTTAGTAATATTTTCTCAGTTTAGTAATACTCTCTCAGTTTAGTAATACTCTCTCGGTTGAGTAATATTCTCTCAGTTTAGTAACAGTCTCTCAGTTTAGTACTACTCTCTCAGTTGAGTAATAATCTCTCCGTTGAGTAATACTCTCTCAGTTTAGTAAAACTCTCTCAGTTTAGTAATACTCTCTCAGTTGAGTAATACTGTCTCAGTTTAGTAATACTGTCTCAGTTTAGTAATACTCTCTCAGTTTAGTAATATTCTCTCAGTTGAGTAATAATCTCTCTGTTGAGTAATACTCTCTCAGTTAGGTAATACTCTCTCAGTTTAGTAATACTCTCTCAGTTGAGTAATAATCTCTCCGTTGAGTAATACTCTCTCAGTTTAGTAAAACTCTCTCAGTTTAGTAATACTCTCTCAGTTGAGTAATACTCTCTCAGTTGAGTAATACTCCCTCAGTTTAGTAATACTCTCTCAATTTAGTAATACTCTCTCGTTTGAGTAATAATCTCTCAGTTTAGTAATATTCTTTCAGCTCTCTCAGTTTAGTAATATTCTCTCAGTTTAGTAATATCCTCTCAGTTTAGTAATACTCTCTCAGTTTAGTAATACTCTCTCAGTTTAGTAATACTCTCTCAGTTTAGTAATACTCTCTCAGTTTAGTAATATTCTCTCAGCTCTCTCAGTTTCGTAATACTGTCTCAGTCTAGTAACACTCTCTCAGTTTAGTAACACTCTCTCAGTTTAGTAAAACTCTCTCAGTTTAGTAAAACTCTCTCAGTTGAGTAAAACTGTCTCAGTTGAGTAATAATCTCTCTGCTGAGTAATACTCCCTCAGTTTAGTAATACTCTCTCAGTTTAGTAATACTCTCTCGGTTGAGTAATAATCTCTCAGTTTAGTAATATTCTCTCAGCTCTCTCAGTTTAGTAATACTCTCTCAGTTTAGTAATACTCTCTCAGTTTAGTAATATTCTCTCAGTTTAGTAATATTCTCTCAGCTCTCTCAGTTTAGTAATACTCTCTCAGTTTAGAAATACTCTCTCAGTTTAGTAACACTCTCTCAGTTTAGTAAAACTCTCTCAGTTTAGTAAAACTCTCTCAGTTGAGTAAAACTGTCTCAGTTGAGTAATAATCTCTCTGCTGAGTAATACTCCCTCAGTTTAGTAATACTCTCTCAGTTTAGTAATACTCTCTCGGTTGAGTAATAATCTCTCAGTTTAGTAATATTCTCTCAGCTCTCTCAGTTTAGTAATACTCTCTCAGTTTAGTAATACTCTCTCAGTTTAGTAATATTCTCTCAGTTTAGTAATATTCTCTCAGCTCTCTCAGTTTAGTAATACTCTCTCAGTTTAGAAATAATCTCTCAGTTTAGTAACACTCTCTCAGTTTAGTAACACTCTCTCAGTTTAGTAAAACTCTCTCAGTTTAGTAATACTCTCTCAGTTGAGTTAAACTCTCTCAGTTTAGTAATACTCTCTCAGTTGATTAATAATCTCTGAGTTTAGTAACACTCTCTCAGTTGAGTAATACTCTCTCAGTTTAGTAATACTCTCTCAGTTGAGTAATACTCTCTCAGTTTAGTAATACTCTCTCAGATGAGTAATACTCTCTCAGTTGAGTATTACTCTCTCAGTTTAGTAAAACTGTCTCAGTTTAGTAATACTCTCTCAGTTTAGTAATACTCTCTCAGTTTAGTAATATTCTCTCAGTTTAGTAATACTCTCTCAGTTTAGTAATACTCTCTCAGTTGAGTAATACTCCCTCAGTTTAGTAATACTCTCTCAGTTTAGTAATACTCTCTCAGTTGAGTAATAATCTCTCCGTTGAGTAATACTCTCTCAGTTTAGTAAAACTCTCTCAGTTTAGTAATACTCTCTCAGTTGAGTAATAATCTCTCCGTTGAGTAATACTCTCTCAGTTTAGTAAAACTCTCTCAGTTTAGTAATACTCTCTCAGTTGAGTAATACTCTCTCAGTTGAGTAATACTCTCTCAGTTTAGTAATACTCTCTCAATTTAGTAATACTCTCTCGTTTGAGTAATAATCTCTCAGTTTAGTAATATTCTTTCAGCTCTCTCAGTTTAGTAATATTCTCTCAGTTTAGTAATATCCTCTCAGTTTAGTAATACTCTCTCGGGTTAGTAATACTCTCTCAGTTTAGTAAAACTCTCTCAGTTTAGTAATACTCTCTCAGTTGAGTAATACTCCCTCAGTTTAGTAATACTCTCTCAGTTTAGTAATACTCTCTCAGTTGAGTAATAATCTCTCCGTTGAGTAATACTCTCTCAGTCTAGTAAAACTCTCTCAGTTTAGTAATACTCTCTCAGTCTTGTAATACTCTCTCAGCTCTCTCAGTTTCGTAATACTGTCTCAGTCTAGTAACACTCTCTCAGTTTAGTAACACTCTCTCAGTTTAGTAAAACTCTCTCAGTTTAGTAAAACTCTCTCAGTTGAGTAAAACTGTCTCAGTTTAGTAATACTCTCTCAGTTTAGTAATACTCTCTCAGTTTAGTAATATTCTCTCAGTTTAGTAATACTCTCTCAGTTTAGTAATACTCTCTCGGTTGAGTAATATTCTCTCAGTTTAGTAACAGTCTCTCAGTTTAGTACTACTCTCTCAGTTTAGTAATACTCTCTCAGTTGAGTAATACTCCCTCAGTTTAGTAATACTCTCTCAGTTTAGTAATACTTTCTCAGTTGAGTAATAATCTCTCCGTTGAGTAATACTCTCTCAGTTTAGTAAAACTCTCTCAGTTTAGTAATACTCTCTCAGTTGAGTAATACTGTCTCAGTTTAGTAATACTGTCTCAGTTTAGTAATACTCTCTCAGTTTAGTAATATTCTCTCAGTTGAGTAATAATCTCTCTGTTGAGTAATACTCTCTCAGTTAGGTAATACTCTCTCAGTTTAGTAATACTCTCTCAGTTGAGTAATAATCTCTCCGTTGAGTAATACTCTCTCAGTTTAGTAAAACTCTCTCAGTTTAGTAATACTCTCTCAGTTGAGTAATACTCTCTCAGTTGAGTAATACTCCCTCAGTTTAGTAATACTCTCTCAATTTAGTAATACTCTCTCGTTTGAGTAATAATCTCTCAGTTTAGTAATATTCTTTCAGCTCTCTCAGTTTAGTAATATTCTCTCAGTTTAGTAATATCCTCTCAGTTTAGTAATACTCTCTCGGGTTAGTAATACTCTCTCAGTTTAGTAAAACTCTCTCAGTTTAGTAATACTCTCTCAGTCTTGTAATACTCTCTCAGCTCTCTCAGTTTCGTAATACTGTCTCAGTCTAGTAACACTCTCTCAGTTTAGTAACACTCTCTCAGTTTAGTAAAACTCTCTCAGTTTAGTAAAACTCTCTCAGTTGAGTAAAACTGTCTCAGTTGAGTAATAATCTCTCTGCTGAGTAATACTCCCTCAGTTTAGTAATACTCTCTCAGTTTAGAAATACTCTCTCGGTTGAGTAATAATCTCTCAGTTTAGTAATATTCTCTCAGCTCTCTCAGTTTAGTAATACTCTCTCAGTTTAGTAATACTCTCTCAGTTTAGTAATATTCTCTCAGTTTAGTAATATTCTCTCAGCTCTCTCAGTTTAGTAATACTCTCTCAGTTTAGAAATACTCTCTCAGTTTAGTAACACTCTCTCAGTTTAGTAAAACTCTCTCAGTTTAGTAAAACTCTCTCAGTTGAGTAAAACTGTCTCAGTTGAGTAATAATCTCTCTGCTGAGTAATACTCCCTCAGTTTAGTAATATTCTCTCAGTTTAGTAATATTCTCTCAGCTCTCTCAGTTTAGTAATACTCTCTCAGTTTAGAAATAATCTCTCAGTTTAGTAACACTCTCTCAGTTTAGTAACACTCTCTCAGTTTAGTAAAACTCTCTCAGTTTAGTAATACTCTCTCAGTTGAGTTAAACTCTCTCAGTTTAGTAATACTCTCTCAGTTGATTAATAATCTCTGAGTTTAGTAACACTCTCTCAGTTGAGTAATACTCTCTCAGTTTAGTAATACTCTCTCAGTTGAGTAATACTCTCTCAGTTTAGTAATACTCTCTCAGATGAGTAATACTCTCTCAGTTGAGTATTACTCTCTCAGTTTAGTAAAACTGTCTCAGTTTAGTAATACTCTCTCAGTTTAGTAATACTCTCTCAGTTTAGTAATATTCTCTCAGTTTAGTAATACTCTCTCAGTTTAGTAATACTCTCTCAGTTGAGTAATACTCCCTCAGTTTAGTAATACTCTCTCCGTTTAGTAATACTCTCTCAGTTGAGTAATAATCTCTCCGTTGAGTAATACTCTCTCAGTTTAGTAAAACTCTCTCAGTTGAGTAATACTCCCTCAGTTTAGTAATACTCTCTCCGTTTAGTAATACTCTCTCAGTTTAGTAAAACTCTCTCAGTTTAGTAATACTCTCTCAGTTGAGTAATACTCTCTCAGTTGAGTAATACTCCCTCAGTTTAGTAATACTCTCTCAATTTAGTAATACTCTCTCGTTTGAGTAATAATCTCTCAGTTTAGTAATATTCTTTCAGCTCTCTCAGTTTAGTAATATTCTCTCAGTTTAGTAATATCCTCTCAGTTTAGTAATACTCTCTCGGGTTAGTAATACTCTCTCAGTTTAGTAAAACTCTCTCAGTTTAGTAATACTCTCTCAGTCTTGTAATACTCTCTCAGCTCTCTCAGTTTCGTAATACTGTCTCAGTCTAGTAACACTCTCTCAGTTTAGTAACACTCTCTCAGTTTAGTAAAACTCTCTCAGTTTAGTAAAACTCTCTCAGTTGAGTAAAACTGTCTCAGTTGAGTAATAATCTCTCTGCTGAGTAATACTCCCTCAGTTTAGTAATACTCTCTCAGTTTAGAAATACTCTCTCGGTTGAGTAATAATCTCTCAGTTTAGTAATATTCTCTCAGCTCTCTCAGTTTAGTAATACTCTCTCAGTTTAGTAATACTCTCTCAGTTTAGTAATATTCTCTCAGTTTAGTAATATTCTCTCAGCTCTCTCAGTTTAGTAATACTCTCTCAGTTTAGAAATACTCTCTCAGTTTAGTAACACTCTCTCAGTTTAGTAAAACTCTCTCAGTTTAGTAAAACTCTCTCAGTTGAGTAAAACTGTCTCAGTTGAGTAATAATCTCTCTGCTGAGTAATACTCCCTCAGTTTAGTAATATTCTCTCAGTTTAGTAATATTCTCTCAGCTCTCTCAGTTTAGTAATACTCTCTCAGTTTAGAAATAATCTCTCAGTTTAGTAACACTCTCTCAGTTTAGTAACACTCTCTCAGTTTAGTAAAACTCTCTCAGTTTAGTAATACTCTCTCAGTTGAGTTAAACTCTCTCAGTTTAGTAATACTCTCTCAGTTGATTAATAATCTCTGAGTTTAGTAACACTCTCTCAGTTGAGTAATACTCTCTCAGTTTAGTAATACTCTCTCAGTTGAGTAATACTCTCTCAGTTTAGTAATACTCTCTCAGATGAGTAATACTCTCTCAGTTGAGTATTACTCTCTCAGTTTAGTAAAACTGTCTCAGTTTAGTAATACTCTCTCAGTTTAGTAATACTCTCTCAGTTTAGTAATATTCTCTCAGTTTAGTAATACTCTCTCAGTTTAGTAATACTCTCTCAGTTGAGTAATACTCCCTCAGTTTAGTAATACTCTCTCCGTTTAGTAATACTCTCTCAGTTGAGTAATAATCTCTCCGTTGAGTAATACTCTCTCAGTTTAGTAAAACTCTCTCAGTTTAGTAATACTCTCTCAGTTGAGTAATACTCCCTCAGTTTAGTAATACTCTCTCAGTTTAGTAATACTCTCTCAGTTGAGTAATAATCTCTCCGTTGAGTAATACTCTCTCAGTCTAGTAAAACTCTCTCAGTTTAGTAATACTCTCTCAGTCTTGTAATACTCTCTCAGCTCTCTCAGTTTCGTAATACTGTCTCAGTCTAGTAACACTCTCTCAGTTTAGTAACACTCTCTCAGTTTAGTAAAACTCTCTCAGTTTAGTAAAACTCTCTCAGTTGAGTAAAACTGTCTCAGTTGAGTAATAATCTCTCTGCTGAGTAATACTCCCTCAGTTTAGTAATACTCTCTCAGTTTAGTAATACTCTCTCGGTTGAGTAATAATCTCTCAGTTTAGTAATATTCTCTCAGCTCTCTCAGTTTAGTAATACTCTCTCAGTTTAGTAATACTCTCTCAGTTTAGTAATATTCTCTCAGTTTAGTAATATTCTCTCAGCTCTCTCAGTTTAGTAATACTCTCTCAGTTTAGAAATAATCTCTCAGTTTAGTAACACTCCGTTGAGTAATATTCTAACAGTTTAGTAATACTCTCTCAGTTGAGTAATACTCTCTCAGTATAGTAACACTCTCTGAGTTTAGTAATACTCTCTCTGTTCAGTAATACTCTCTCAGTTGAGTAATAATATCTCCATTGAGTAATATTATATTGGTTTAGTAAAACTCTCGGGTTAGTAATACTCTCTCAGTTTAGTAAAACTCTCTAAGTTTCGTAATTCTCTCTCAGTCTTGTAATACTCTCTCAGCTCTCTCAGTCTAGTAACACTCTCTCAGTTTAGTAATACTCTCTCAGTTTAGTAATACTCTCTCAGTTGAGTTAAACTCTCTCAATTTAGTAATACTCTCTCAGTTGAGTAATAATCTCTGAGTTTAGTAACACTCTCTCAGTTGAGTAATACTCTCTCAGTTGAGTAATACTCTCTCAGTTGAGTAATACTCTCTCAGTTTTGTAATACTCTCTCAGTTTAGTAATATTATCTCAGCTCTCTCAGTTTAGTAATACTCTCTCAGTTTAGTAATATTCTCTCAGTTTAGTAATATTCTCTCAGTTTAGTAATATTCTCTCAGCTCTCTCAGTTTAGTAATACTCGCTCAGTTTAGTAATATTCTCTCAGTTTAGTAATACTCTCTCAGTCTAGTAACACTCTCTCAGTTTAGTAATACTCTCTCAGTTTAGTAATACTCTCTCAGTTTAGTAATATTCTCTCAGTTTAGTAAACCTCTCTCAGTATAGTAATACTCTCTCAGTTGAGTAATACTCTCTCAGCTTAGTAATACTCTCTCTGTTCAGTAATACTCTCTCAGTTGAGTAATAATCTCCCCATTGAGTAATATTATATCAGTTTAGTAAAACTCTCTCGGGTTAGTAATACTCTCTCAGTTTAGTAAAACTCTCTCAGTTTAGTAATACTCTCTCAGTCTTGTAATACTCTCTCAGCTCTCTCAGTTTAGTAATACTCTCTCAGTTTAGTAACACTCTCTCAGTTTAGTAATACTCTCTCAGTTGAGTTAAACTCTCTCAATTTAGTAATACTCTCTCAGTTGAGTAATACTCTCTCAGTTGAGTAATAATCTCTCAGTCTAGTAATACTCTCTCAGTTGAGTAACACTCTCTCAGTCTAGTAACACTCTCTCGGTTTAGTAATACTCGCTCAGTCTAGTAATACTCTCTCAGTTTAGTAAAACTCTCTCAGTTTAGTAATACTCTCTCAGTCTTGTAATACTCTCTCAGCTCTCTCAGTTTAGTAATACTCTCTCAGTTTAGTAACACTCTCTCAGTTTAGTAATACTCTCTCAGTCTAGTAACACTCTCTCAGTTTAGTAACACTCTCTCAGTTTAGTAAAACTCTCTCAGTTTAGTAATACTCTCTCAGTTGAGTTAAACTCTCTCAGTTTAGTAACACTCTCTCAGTTGAGTAATACTCTCTCAGTTTAGTAATACTCTCTCAGTTGAGTAATACTCTCTCAGTTTAGTAATACTCTCTCAGTTTAGTAATACTCTCTCAGTTTAGTAATACTCTCTCAGTTGAGTAATACTCTCTGAGTCTAGTAACACTCTCTCAGTTTAGTAAAACTGTCTCAGTTTAGTAATACTGTCTCAGTTTAGTAATACTCTCTCAGTTTAGTAATATTCTCTCAGTTTAGTAATATTCTCTCAGCTCTCTCAGTTTAGTAATACTCTCTCAGTTTAGTAATATTCTCTCAGTTTAGTAATACTCTCTCAGTCTAGTAACACTCTCTCAGTTTAGTAATATTCTCTCAGTTTACTACTACTCTCTCAGTTTAGTAATATTCTCTCAGTTTAGAAAACCTCTCTCAGTTGAGTAATACTCTCTCAGTTGAGTAATAATCTCTCTGTTGAGTAATACTCTCTCAGTTTAGTAATACTCTCTCAGTTTAGTAATACTCTCTCAGTTGAGTAATACTCTCTCAGTCTAGTAATACTCTCTCAGTTGAGTAATATTCTCTCAGTTTAGTAACACTCTCTCCGTTGAGTAATATTCTATCAGTTTAGTAATACTCTCTCAGTTGAGTAATACTCTCTCAGTATAGTAAAACTCTCTCAGCTTAGTAATACTCTCTCAGTTCAGTAATACTCTCTCGGTTGAGTAATAATCTCTCCATTGAGTAATATTATATCAGTTTAGTAAAACTCTCTCAGTTTGGTAACACTCTCTCAGTTGAGTAATACTCTCTGAGTCTAGTAACACTCTCTCAGTTTAGTAAAACTGTCTCAGTTTAGTAATACTGTCTCAGTTTAGTAATACTCTCTCAGTTTAGTAATATTCTCTCAGTTTAGTAATATTCTCTCAGCTCTCTCAGTTTAGTAATACTCTCTCAGTTTAGTAATATTCTCTCAGTTTAGTAATACTCTCTCAGTCTAGTAACACTCTCTCAGTTTAGTAATATTCTCTCAGTTTACTACTACTCTCTCAGTTTAGTAATATTCTCTCAGTTTAGAAAACCTCTCTCAGTTGAGTAATACTCTATCAGTTGAGTAATAATCTCTCTGTTGAGTAATACTCTCTCAGTTTAGTAATACTCTCTCAGTTTAGTAATACTCTCTCAGTTGAGTAATACTCTCTCAGTCTAGTAATACTCTCTCAGTTGAGTAATATTCTCTCAGTTTAGTAACACTCTCTCCGTTGAGTAATATTCTATCAGTTTAGTAATACTCTCTCAGTTGAGTAATACTCTCTCAGTATAGTAAAACTCTCTCAGCTTAGTAATACTCTCTCAGTTCAGTAATACTCTCTCAGTTGAGTAATAATCTCTCCATTGAGTAATATTATATCCGTTTAGTAAAACTCTCTCAGTTTGGTAACACTCTCTCAGTTTAGTAATACTCTCTCAGTTTAGTAATACTCTCTCAGTTTAGTAATACTCTCTCAGTTTAGTAATACTCTCTCAGTTGAGTAATAATCTCTCCGTTGAGTAATACTCTCTCAGTTTAGTAAAACTCTCTCAGTTTAGTAATACTCTCTCAGTTGAGTAATACTCTCTCAGTCTAGTAATACTCTCTCAGTTGAGTAACACTCTCTCAGTCTAGTAACACTCTCTCGGTTTAGTAATACTCTCTCAGTTTAGTAATACTCTCTCAGTTGAGTAATAATCTCTCCGTTGAGTAATACTCTCTCAGTCTAGTAATACTCTCTCAGTTTAGTAAAACTCTCTCAGTTTAGTAATACTCTCTCAGTCTTGTAATACTCTCTCAGCTCTCTCAGTTTAGTAATACTCTCTCAGTTTAGTAACACTCTCTCAGTTTAGTAATACTCTCTCAGTCTAGTAACACTCTCTCAGTTTAGTAACACTCTCTCAGTTTAGTAAAACTCTCTCAGTTTAGAAATACTCTCTCAGTTGAGTAATAATCTCTGAGTTTAGTAACACTCTCTCAGTTGAGTAATACTCTCTCAGTTTAGTAATACTCTCTCAGTTGAGTAATATTCTCTCAGTTTAGTAATACTCTCTCAGTTTAGTAATATTCTCTCAGTTTAGTAACAGTCTCTTAGTTTAGTACTACTCTCTCAGTTTAGTAATACTCTCTCAGTTGAGTAATACTCTCTCAGTTTAGTAATATTCTCTCAGTTTAGTAATATTCTCTCAGCTGTCTGTTTAGTAATACTCTCTCAGTTTAGTAATATTCTCTCAGTTTAGTAATACTCTCTCAGTCTAGTAACACTCTCTCAGTTTAGTAATACTCTCTCAGTTTACTACTACTCTCTCAGTTTAGTAATATTCTCTCAGTTTAGAAAACCTCTCTCAGTTTAGTAATACTCTCTCAGTTGAGTAATAATCTCTCTGTTGAGTAATACTCTCTCAGTTTAGTAATACTCTCTCAGTTTAGTAATACTCTCTCAGTCTAGTAATACTCTCTCAGTCTAGTAATACTCTCTCAGTTGAGTAATATTCTCTCAGTTTAGTAACACTCTCTCCATTGAGTAATATTCTAACAGTTTAGTAATACTCTCTCAGTTGAGTAATACTCTCTCAGTATAGTAACACTCTCTGAGTTTATTAATACTCTCTCTGTTCAGTAATACTCTCTCAGTTGAGTAATAATCTCTCCATTGAGTAATACTCTCTCAGTTTAGTAAAACTCTCTAAGTTTCGTAATTCTCTCTCAGTCTTGTAATACTCTCTCAGCTCTCTCAGTTTAGTAATACTCTCTCAGTTTAGTAACACGCTCTCAGTTTAGTAATACTCTCTCAGTCTAGTAACACTCTCTCAGTTTAGTAATACTCTCTCAGTTTAGTAATACTCTCTCAGTTGAGTTAAACTCTCTCAATTTAGTAATACTCTCTCAGTTGAGTAATAATCTCTGAGTTTAGTAACACTCTCTCAGTTGAGTAATACTCTCTCAGTTGAGTAATACTCTCTCAGTTGAGTAATACTCTCTCAGTTTTGTAATACTCTCTCAGTTTAGTAATATTATCTCAGCTCTCTCAGTTGAGTAATACTCTCTCAGTTTAGTAATATTCTCTCAGTTTAGTAATATTCTCTCAGTTTAGTAATATTCTCTCAGCTCTCTCAGTTTAGTAATACTCGCTCAGTTTAGTAATATTCTCTCAGTTTAGTAATACTCTCTCAGTCTAGTAACACTCTCTCAGTTTAGTAATACTCTCTCAGTTTACTACTACTCTCTCAGTTTAGTAATATTCTCTCAGTTTAGAAAACCTCTCTCAGTATAGTAATACTCTCTCAGTTGAGTAATACTCTCTCAGCTTAGTAATACTCTCTCTGTTCAGTAATACTCTCTCAGTTGAGTAATAATCTCCCCATTGAGTAATATTATATCAGTTTAGTAAAACTCTCTCGGGTTAGTAATACTCTCTCAGTTTAGTAAAACTCTCTCAGTTTAGTAATACTCTCTCAGTCTTGTAATACTCTCTCAGCTCTCTCAGTTTAGTAATACTCTCTCAGTTTAGTAACACTCTCTCAGTTTAGTAATACTCTCTCAGTTGAGTTAAACTCTCTCAATTTAGTAATACTCTCTCAGTTGAGTAATAATCTCTGAGTTTAGTAACACTCTCTCAGTTGAGTAATACTCTCTCAGTTGAGTAATACTCTCTCAGTTTTGTAATACTCTCTCAGTTTAGTAATATTATCTCAGCTCTCTCAGTTTAGTAATACTCTCTCAGTTTAGTAATATTCTCTCAGTTTAGTAATACTCTCTCAGTTTAGTAATATTCTCTCAGTTTAGTAACAGTCTCTTAGTTTAGTACTACTCTCTCAGTTTAGTAATAATCTCTCAGTTGAGTAATACTCCCTCAGTTTAGTAATACTCTCTCAGTTTAGTAATACTCTCTCAGTTGAGTAATAATCTCTCCGTTGAGTAATACTCTCTCAGTTTAGTTAAACTCTCTCAGTTTAGTAATACTCTCTCAGTTGAGTAATACTCTCTCAGTCTAGTAATACTCTCTCAGTTGAGTAACACTCTCTCAGTCTAGTAACACTCTCTCGGTTTAGTAATACTCGCTCAGTCTAGTAATACTCTCTCAGTTTAGTAAAACTCTCTCAGTTTAGTAATACTCTCTCAGTCTTGTAATACTCTCTCAGCTCTCTCAGTTTAGTAATATTCTCTCAGTTTAGTAAAACTCTCTCAGTTTAGTAATACTCTCTCAGTTGAGTTAAACTCTCTCAGTTTAGTAATACTCTCTCAGTTGAGTAATAATCTCTGAGTTTAGTAACACTCTCTCAGTTGAGTAATACTCTCTCAGTTTAGTAATACTCTCTCAGTTGAGTAATACTCTCTCAGTTTAGTAATACTCTCTCAGTTTAGTAATACTCTCTCAGTTGAGTAATACTCTCTGAGTCTAGTAACACTCTCTCAGTTTAGTAAAACTGTCTCAGTTTAGTAATACTGTCTCAGTTTAGTAATACTCTCTCAGTTTAGTAATATTCTCTCAGTTTAGTAATATTCTCTCAGCTCTCTCAGTTTAGTAATACTCTCTCAGTTTAGTAATATTCTCTCAGTTTAGTAATACTCTCTCAGTCTAGTAACACTCTCTCAGTTTAGTAATATTCTCTCAGTTTACTACTACTCTCTCAGTTTAGTAATATTCTCTCAGTTTAGAAAACCTCTCTCAGTTGAGTAATACTCTCTCAGTTGAGTGATAATCTCTCTGTTGAGTAATACTCTCTCAGTTTAGTAATACTCTCTCAGTTTAGTAATACTCTCTCAGTTGAGTAATACTCTCTCAGTCTAGTAATACTCTCTCAGTTGAGTAATATTCTCTCAGTTTAGTAACACTCTCTCCGTTGAGTAATATTCTATCAGTTTAGTAATACTCTCTCAGTTGAGTAATACTCTCTCAGTATAGTAAAACTCTCTCAGCTTAGTAATACTCTCTCAGTTCAGTAATACTCTCTCGGTTGAGTAATAATCTCTCCATTGAGTAATATTATATCAGTTTAGTAAAACTCTCTCAGTTTGGTAACACTCTCTCAGTTGAGTAATACTCTCTGAGTCTAGTAACACTCTCTCAGTTTAGTAAAACTGTCCCAGTTTAGTAATACTGTCTCAGTTTAGTAATACTCTCTCAGTTTAGTAATATTCTCTCAGTTTAGTAATATTCTCTCAGCTCTCTCAGTTTAGTAATACTCTCTCAGTTTAGTAATATTCTCTCAGTTTAGTAATACTCTCTCAGTCTAGTAACACTCTCTCAGTTTAGTAATATTCTCTCAGTTTACTACTACTCTCTCAGTTTAGTAATATTCTCTCAGTTTAGAAAACCTCTCTCAGTTGAGTAATACTCTATCAGTTGAGTAATAATCTCTCTGTTGAGTAATACTCTCTCAGTTTAGTAATACTCTCTCAGTTTAGTAATACTCTCTCAGTTGAGTAATACTCTCTCAGTCTAGTAATACTCTCTCAGTTGAGTAATATTCTCTCAGTTTAGTAACACTCTCTCCGTTGAGTAATATTCTATCAGTTTAGTAATACTCTCTCAGTTTAGTAATACTCTCTCAGTATAGTAAAACTCTCTCAGCTTAGTAATACTCTCTCAGTTCAGTAATACTCTCTCAGTTGAGTAATAATCTCTCCATTGAGTAATATTATATCCGTTTAGTAAAACTCTCTCAGTTTGGTAACACTCTCTCAGTTTAGTAATACTCTCTCAGTTTAGTAATACTCTCTCAGTTTAGTAATACTCTCTCAGTTTAGTAATACTCTCTCAGTTGAGTAATAATCTCTCCGTTGAGTAATACTCTCTCAGTTTAGTAAAACTCTCTCAGTTTAGTAATACTCTCTCAGTTGAGTAATACTCTCTCAGTCTAGTAATACTCTCTCAGTTGAGTAACACTCTCTCAGTCTAGTAACACTCTCTCGGTTTAGTAATACTCTCTCAGTTTAGTAATACTCTCTCAGTTGAGTAATAATCTCTCCGTTGAGTAATACTCTCTCAGTCTAGTAATACTCTCTCAGTTTAGTAACACTCTCTCAGTTTAGTAATACTCTCTCAGTCTAGTAATACTCTCTCAGCTCTCTCAGTTTAGTAATACTCTCTCAGTTTAGTAACACTCTCTCAGTTTAGTAATACTCTCTCAGTCTAGTAACACTCTCTCAGTTTAGTAACACTCTCTCAGTTTAGTAAAACTCTCTCAGTTTAGAAATACTCTCTCAGTTGAGTAATACTCTCTCAGTTTAGTAATACTCTCTCAGTTGAGTAATACTCTCTCAGTTTAGTAATACTCTCTCAGTTTAGTAATACTCTCTCAGTTGAGTAATACTCTCTGAGTCTAGTAACACTCTCTCAGTTTAGTAAAACTGTCTCAGTTTAGTAATACTGGCTCAGTTTAGTAATACTCTCTCAGTTTAGTAATATTCTCTCAGTTTAGTAATATTCTCTCAGCTCTCTCATTTTAGTAATACTCTCTCAGTTTAGTAATATTCTCTCAGTTTAGTAATACTCTCTCAGTCTAGTAACACTCTCTCAGTTTAGTAATACTCTCTCAGTTTACTAATACTCTCTCAGTTTAGTAATATTCTCTCAGTTTAGAAAACCTCTCTCAGTTTAGTAATACTCTCTCAGTTGAGTAATAATCTCTCTGTTGAGTAATACTCTCTCAGTTTAGTAATACTCTCTCAGTTTAGTAATACTCTCTCAGTTGAGTAATACTCTCTCAGTCTAGTAATACTCTCTCAGTTGAGTAATATTCTCCCAGTTTAGTAATACTCTCTCAGTTTGGTAACACTCTCTCAGTGTAGTAATACTCTCTCAGTTTAGTAATACTCTCTCAGTTGAGTTATATTCTCTCAGTTTAGTAATATTATCTCAGCTCTCTCAGTTTAGTAATACTCTCTCAGTTTAGTAATATTCTCTCAGTTTAGTAATACTCTCTCGGGTTAGTAATACTCTCTCAGTTTAGTAAAACTCTCTCAGTTGAGTAATACTCTCTCAGTCTAGTAATACTCTCTCAGTTGAGTAACACTCTCTCAGTCTAGTAACACTCTCTCGGTTTAGTAATACTCGCTCAGTCTAGTAATACTCTCTCAGTTTAGTAAAACTCTCTCAGTTTAGTAATACTCTCTCAGTCTTGTAATACTCTCTCAGCTCTCTCAGTTTAGTAATACTCTCTCAGTTTAGTAACACTCTCTCAGTTTAGTAATACTCTCTCAGTCTAGTAACACTCTCTCAGTTTAGTAACACTCTCTCAGTTTAGTAAAACTCTCTCAGTTTAGTAATACTCTCTCAGTTGAGTTAAACTCTCTCAGTTTAGTAATACTCTCTCAGTTGAGTAATAATCTCTGAGTTTAGTAACACTCTCTCAGTTGAGTAATACTCTCTCAGTTTAGTAATACTCTCTCAGTTGAGTAATACTCTCTCAGTTTAGTAATACTCTCTCAGTTTAGTAATACTCTCTCAGTTGAGTAATACTCTCTGAGTCTAGTAACACTCTCTCAGTTTAGTAAAACTGTCTCAGTTTAGTAATACTGTCTCAGTTTAGTAATACTCTCTCAGTTTAGTAATATTCTCTCAGTTTAGTAATATTCTCTCAGCTCTCTCAGTTTAGTAATACTCTCTCAGTTTAGTAATATTCTCTCAGTTTAGTAATACTCTCTCAGTCTAGTAACACTCTCTCAGTTTAGTAATATTCTCTCAGTTTACTACTACTCTCTCAGTTTAGTAATATTCTCTCAGTTTAGAAAACCTCTCTCAGTTGAGTAATACTCTCTCAGTTTAGTAATAATCTCTCTGTTGAGTAATACTCTCTCAGTTTAGTAATACTCTCTCAGTTTAGTAATACTCTCTCAGTTGAGTAATACTCTCTCAGTCTAGTAATACTCTCTCAGTTGAGTAATATTCTCTCAGTTTAGTAACACTCTCTCCGTTGAGTAATATTCTATCAGTTTAGTAATACTCTCTCAGTTGAGTAATACTCTCTCAGTATAGTAAAACTCTCTCAGCTTAGTAATACTCTCTCAGTTCAGTAATACTCTCTCGGTTGAGTAATAATCTCTCCATTGAGTAATATTATATCAGTTTAGTAAAACTCTCTCAGTTTGGTAACACTCTCTCAGTTGAGTAATACTCTCTGAGTCTAGTAACACTCTCTCAGTTTAGTAAAACTGTCTCAGTTTAGTAATACTGTCTCAGTTTAGTAATACTCTCTCAGTTTAGTAATATTCTCTCAGTTTAGTAATATTCTCTCAGCTCTCTCAGTTTAGTAATACTCTCTCAGTTTAGTAATATTCTCTCAGTTTAGTAATACTCTCTCAGTCTAGTAAAACTCTCTCAGTTTAGTAATATTCTCTCAGTTTACTACTACTCTCTCAGTTTAGTAATATTCTCTCAGTTTAGAAAACCTCTCTCAGTTGAGTAATACTCTATCAGTTGAGTAATAATCTCTCTGTTGAGTAATACTCTCTCAGTTTAGTAATACTCTCTCAGTTTAGTAATACTCTCTCAGTTGAGTAATACTCTCTCAGTCTAGTAATACTCTCTCAGTTGAGTAATATTCTCTCAGTTTAGTAACACTCTCTCCGTTGAGTAATATTCTATCAGTTTAGTAATACTCTCTCAGTTGAGTAATACTCTCTCAGTATAGTAAAACTCTCTCAGCTTAGTAATACTCTCTCAGTTCAGTAATACTCTCTCAGTTGAGTAATAATCTCTCCATTGAGTAATATTATATCCGTTTAGTAAAACTCTCTCAGTTTGGTAACACTCTATCAGTTTAGTAATACTCTCTCAGTTTAGTAATACTCTCTCAGTTTAGTAATACTCTCTCAGTTTAGTAATACTCTCTCAGTTGAGTAATAATCTCTCCGTTGATTAATACTCTCTCAGTTTAGTAAAACTCTCTCAGTTTAGTAATACTCTCTCAGTTGAGTAATACTCTCTCAGTCTAGTAATACTCTCTCAGTTGAGTAACACTCTCTCAGTCTAGTAACACTCTCTCGGTTTAGTAATACTCTCTCAGTTTAGTAATACTCTCTCAGTTGAGTAATAATCTCTCCGTTGAGTAATACTCTCTCAGTCTAGTAATACTCTCTCAGTTTAGTAAAACTCTCTCAGTTTAGTAATACTCTCTCAGTCTTGTAATACTCTCTCAGCTCTCTCAGTTTAGTAATAGTCTCTCAGTTTAGTAACACTCTCTCAGTTTAGTAATACTCTCTCAGTCTAGTAACACTCTCTCAGTTTAGTAACACTCTCTCAGTTTAGTAAAACTCTCTCAGTTTAGAAATACTCTCTCAGTTGAGTAATACTCTCTCAGTTTAGTAATACTCTCTCAGTTGAGTAATACTCTCTCAGTTTAGTAATACTCTCTCAGTTTAGTAATACTCTCTCAGTTGAGTAATACTCTCTGAGTCTAGTAACACTCTCTCAGTTTAGTAAAACTGTCTCAGTTTAGTAATACTGGCTCAGTTTAGTAATACTCTCTCAGTTTAGTAATATTCTCTCAGTTTAGTAATATTCTCTCAGCTCTCTCATTTTAGTAATACTCTCTCAGTTTAGTAATATTCTCTCAGTTTAGTAATACTCTCTCAGTCTAGTAACACTCTCTCAGTTTAGTAATACTCTCTCAGTTTACTACTACTCTCTCAGTTTAGTAATATTCTCTCAGTTTAGAAAACCTCTCTCAGTTTAGTAATACTCTCTCAGTTGAGTAATAATCTCTCTGTTGAGTAATACTCTCTCAGTTTAGTAATACTCTCTCAGTTTAGTAATACTCTCTCAGTTGAGTAATACTCTCTCAGTCTAGTAATACTCTCTCAGTTGAGTAATATTCTCCCAGTTTAGTAATACTCTCTCAGTTTGGTAACACTCTCTCAGTGTAGTAATACTCTCTCAGTTTAGTAATACTCTCTCAGTTGAGTTATATTCTCTCAGTTTAGTAATATTATCTCAGCTCTCTCAGTTTAGTAATATTCTCTCAGTTTAGTAATATTCTCTCAGTTTAGTAATATTCTCTCGGGTTAGTAATACTCTCTCAGTTTAGTAAAACTCTCTCAGTTTAGTAATACTCTATCAGTCTTGTAATACTCTCTCAGCTCTCTCAGTTTAGTAACACTCTCTCAATTTAGTAATACTCTCTCAGTTGAGTAATAATCTCTCAGTTTTGTAATACTCTCTCAGTTTAGTAATATTATCTCAGCTCTCTCAGTTTAGTAATACTCTCTCAGTTGAGTAATAATCTCTCCGTTGAGTAATACTCTCTCAGTCTAGTAATACTCTCTCAGTTTAGTAATATTCTCTCAGTTTAGTAATATTCTCTCAGTTTAGTAATACTCTCTCGGGTTAGTAATACTCTCTCAGTTTAGTAAAACTCTCTCAGTTTAGTAATACTCTCTCAGTCTAGTAACACTCTCTCAGTTTAGTAACAATCTCTCAGTCTAGTAATACTCTCTCAGTTTAGTAATACTCTCTCGGGTTAGTAATACTCTCTCAGTTTAGTAAAACTCTCTCAGTTTAGTAATACTCTCTCAGTCTAGTAACACTCTCTCAGTTTAGTAACACTCTCTCAGTCTAGTAATACTCTCTCAGTTGAGTAATATTCTCTCAGTTTAGTAACACTCTCTCCGTTGAGTAATATTCTATCAGTTTAGTAATACTCTCTCAGTTGAGTAATACTCTCTCAGTATAGTAAAACTCTCTCAGCTTAGTAATACTCTCTCAGTTCAGTAATACTCTCTCAGTTGAGTAATAATCTCTCCATTGAGTAATATTATATCAGTTTAGTAAAACTCTCTCAGTTTTGTAACACTCTCTCAGTTTAGTAATACTCTCTCAGTTTAGTAATACTCTCTCAGTTTAGTAATACTCTCTCAGTTTAGTAATACTCTCTCAGTTTAGTAATACTCTCTCAGTTGAGTAATAATCTCTCTGTTGAGTAATACTCTCTCAGTTTAGTAATACTCTCTCAGTTTAGTAAAACTCTCTCAGTTTAGAAATACTCTCTCAGTTGAGTAATACTCTCTCAGTTTAGTAATACTCTCTCAGTTGAGTAATACTCTCTCAGTTTAGTAATACTCTCTCAGTTTAGTAATACTCTCTCAGTTGAGTAATACTCTCTGAGTCTAGTAACACTCTCTCAGTTTAGTAAAACTGTCTCAGTTTAGTAATACTGGCTCAGTTTAGTAATACTCTCTCAGTTTAGTAATATTCTCTCAGTTTAGTAATATTCTCTCAGCTCTCTCATTTTAGTAATACTCTCTCAGTTTAGTAATATTCTCTCAGTTTAGTAATACTCTCTCAGTTTAGTAACACTCTCTCAGTTTAGTAATACTCTCTCAGTTTAGTACTACTCTCTCAGTTTAGTAATATTCTCTCAGTTTAGAAAACCTCTCTCAGTTTAGTAATACTCTCTCAGTTGAGTAATAATCTCTCTGTTGAGTAATACTCTCTCAGTTTAGTAATACTCTCTCAGTTTAGTAATACTCTCTCAGTTGAGTAATACTCTCTCAGTCTAGTAATACTCTCTCAGTTGAGTAATATTCTCCCAGTTTAGTAATACTCTCTCAGTTTGGTAACACTCTCTCAGTGTAGTAATACTCTCTCAGTTTAGTAATACTCTCTCAGTTGAGTTATATTCTCTCAGTTTAGTAATATTATCTCAGCTCTCTCAGTTTAGTAATACTCTCTCAGTTTAGTAATATTCTCTCAGTTTAGTAATACTCTCTTGGGTTAGTAATACTCTCTCAGTTTAGTAAAACTCTCTCAGTTTAGTAATACTCTATCAGTCTTGTAATACTCTCTCAGCTCTCTCAGTTTAGTAACACTCTCTCAATTTAGTAATACTCTCTCAGTTGAGTAATAATCTCTCAGTTTTGTAATACTCTCTCAGTTTAGTAATATTATCTCAGCTCTCTCAGTTTAGTAATACTCTCTCAGTTGAGTAATAATCTCTCCGTTGAGTAATACTCTCTCAGTCTAGTAATACTCTCTCAGTTTAGTAATATTCTCTCAGTTTAGTAATATTCTCTCAGTTTAGTAATACTCTCTCGGGTTAGTAATACTCTCTCAGTTTAGTAAAACTCTCTCAGTTTAGTAATACTCTCTCAGTCTAGTAACACTCTCTCAGTTTAGTAACACTCTCTCAGTCTAGTAATACTCTCTCAGTTTAGTAATACTCTCTCGGGTTAGTAATACTCTCTCAGTTTAGTAAAACTCTCTCAGTTTAGTAATACTCTCTCAGTCTAGTAACACTCTCTCAGTTTAGTAACACTCTCTCAGTCTAGTAATACTCTCTCAGTTGAGTAATATTCTCTCAGTTTAGTAATACTCTCTCAGTTTAGTAATATTCTCTCAGTTTAGTAATACTCTCTCAGTTTAGTAATACTCTCTCAGTATAGTAAAACTCTCTCAGTTTAGTAATACTCTCTCAGTTCAGTAATACTCTCTCAGTTGAGTAATAATCTCTCCATTGAGTAATATTATATCAGTTTAGTAAAACTCTCTCAGTTTTGTAACACTCTCTCAGTTTAGTAATACTCTCTCAGTTTAGTAATACTCTCTCAGTTTAGTAATACTCTCTCAGTTTAGTAATACTCTCTCAGTTTAGTAATACTCTCTCAGTTGAGTAATAATCTCTCTGTTGAGTAATACTCTCTCAGTTTAGTAATACTCTCTCAGTTTAGTAATACTCTCTCAGTTGAGTAATACTCTCTCAGTCTAGTAATACTCTCTCAGTTGAGTAATATTCTCCCAGTTTAGTAATACTCTCTCAGTTTGGTAACACTCTCTCAGTGTAGTAATACTCTCTCAGTTTAGTAATACTCTCTCAGTTGATTTATATTCTCTCAGTTTAGTAATATTATCTCAGCTCTCTCAGTTTAGTAATACTCTCTCAGTTTAGTAATATTATCTCAGTTTAGTAATACTCTCTCGGGTTAGTAATACTCTCTCAGTTTAGTAAAACTCTCTCAGTTTAGTAATACTCTATCAGTCTTGTAATACTCTCTCAGCTCTCTCAGTTTAGTAACACTCTCTCAATTTAGTAATACTCTCTCGGTTGAGTAATAATCTCTCAGTTTTGTAATACTCTCTCAGTTTAGTAATATTATCTCAGCTCTCTCAGTTTAGTAATACTCTCTCAGTTGAGTAATAATCTCTCCGTTGAGTAATACTCTCTCAGTCTAGTAATACTCTCTCAGTTTAGTAATATTCTCTCAGTTTAGTAATATTCTCTCAGTTTAGTAATATTCTCTCAGCTCTCTCAGTTTAGTAATATTCTCTCAGTTTAGTAATATTCTCTCAGTTTAGTAATACTCTCTCGGGTTAGTAATACTCTCTCAGTTTAGTAAAACTCTCTCAGTTTAGTAATACTCTCTCAGTCTAGTAACACTCTCTCAGTTTAGTAACACTCTCTCAGTCTAGTAATACTCTCTCAGTTGAGTAATATTCTCTCAGTTTAGTAACACTCTCTCAGTTGAGTAATACTCTCTCAGTATAGTAAAACTCTCTCAGCTTAGTAATACTCTCTCAGTTCAGTAATACTCTCTCAGTTGAGTAATAATCTCTCCATTGAGTAATATTATATCAGTTTAGTAAAACTCTCTCAGTTTGGTAACACTCTCTCAGTTTAGTAATACTCTCTCAGTTTAGTAATACTCTCTCAGTTTAGTAATACTCTCTCAGTTGAGTAATAATCTCTCCGTTGAGTAATACTCTCTCAGTTTAGTAAAACTCTCTCAGTTTAGTAATACTCTCTCAGTTGAGTAATACTCTCTCAGTCTAGTAATACTCTCTCAGTTGAGTAACACTCTCTCAGTCTAGTAACACTCTCTCGGTTTAGTAATACTCTCTCAGTTTAGTAATACTCTCTCAGTTGAGTAATAATCTCTCCGTTGAGTAATACTCTCTCAGTCTAGTAATACTCTCTCAGTTTAGTAAAACTCTCTCAGTTTAGTAATACTCTCTCAGTCTTGTAATACTCTCTCAGCTCTCTCAGTTTAGTAATACTCTCTCAGTTTAGTAATACTCTCTCAGTTTAGTATACTCTCTCAGTCTAGTAACACTCTCTCAGTTTAGTAAAACTCTCTCAGTTTAGAAATACTCTCTCAGTTGAGTTAAACTCTCTCAGTTTAGTAATACTCTCTCAGTTGAGTAATAATCTCTGAGTTTAGTAACACTCTCTCAGTTGAGTAATACTCTCTCAGTTTAGTAATACTCTCTCAGTTGAGTAATACTCTCTCAGTTTAGTAATACTCTCTCAGTTTAGTAATACTCTCTCAGTTGAGTAATACTCTCTGAGTCTAGTAACACTCTCTCAGTTTAGTAAAACTGTCTCAGTTTAGTAATACTGGCTCAGTTTAGTAATACTCTCTCAGTTTAGTAATATTCTCTCAGTTTAGTAATATTCTCTCAGCTCTCTCAGTTTAGTAATACTCTCTCAGTTTAGTAATATTCTCTCAGTTTAGTAATACTCTCTCAGTTTAGTAATACTCTCTCAGGTTAGTAGTACTCTCTCAGTTTAGTAATACTCTCTCAGTCTAGTAACACTCTCTCAGTTTAGTAATACTCTCTCAGTTTAGTAATATTCTCTCAGTTTAGTAATACTCTCTCGGGTTAGTAATACTCTCTCAGTTTAGTAAAACTCTCTCAGTTTAGTAATACTCTATCAGTCTTGTAATACTCTCTCAGCTCTCTCAGTTTAGTAACACTCTCTCAATTTAGTAATACTCAGTTGAGTAATAATCTCTCAGTTTTGTAATACTCTCTCAGTTTAGTAATATTATCTCAGCTCTCTCAGTTTAGTAATACTCTCTCAGTTGAGTAATAATCTCTCCGTTGAGTAATACTCTCTCAGTCTAGTAATACTCTCTCAGTTTAGTAATATTCTCTCAGTTTAGTAATATTCTCTCAGTTTAGTAATATTCTCTCAGCTCTCTCAGTTTAGTAATATTCTCTCAGTTTAGTAATATTCTCTCAGTTTAGTAATACTCTCTCGGGTTAGTAATACTCTCTCAGTTTAGTAAAACTCTCTCAGTTTAGTAATACTCTCTCAGTCTAACACTCTCTCAGTTTAGTAACACTCTCTCAGTTTAGTAAAACTCTCTCAGTTTAGTAATACTCTCTCAGTTGATTTAAACTCTCTCAGTTTAGTAATACTCTCTCAGTTGAGTAATAATCTCTGAGTTTAGTAACACTCTCTCAGTTGAGTAATACTCTCTCAGTTTAGTAATACTCTCTCAGTTGAGAAATACTCTCTGAGTCTAGTAACACTCTCTCAGTTTAGTAAAACTGTCTCAGTTTAGTAATACTATCTCAGTTTAGTAATACTCTCTCCGTTTAGTAATATTCTCTCAGTTTAGTAATACTCTCTCAGTCTAGTAACGCTCTCTCAGTTTAGTAATACTCTCTCAGTTTACTACTACTCTCTCAGTTTAGTAATATTCTCTCAGTTTAGAAAACCTCTCTCAGTTGAGTAATCCTCTCTCAGTTGAGTAATAATCTCTCTGTTGAGTAATACTCTCTCAGTTTAGTAATACTCTCTCAGTTTAGTAATACTCTCTCAGTTGAGTAATACTCTCTCAGTCTAGTAATACTCTCTCAGTTGAGTAATATTCTCTCAGTTTAGTAACACTCTCTCCGTTGAGTAATATTCTATCAGTTTAGTAATACTCTCTCAGTTGAGTAATACTCTCTCAGTATAGTAACACTCTCTCAGCTTAGTAATACTCTCTCAGTTGAGTAATAATCTCTCCATTGAGTAATATTATATAAGTTTAGTAAAACTCTCTCAGTTTAGTAATACTCTTTCAGTTTGGTAACACTCTCTCAGTTAAGTAATACTCTCTCTGTTTAGTAATACTCTCTCAGTTTAGTTATATTCTCTCAGTTTAGTAATATTATCTCAGCTCTCTCAGTTTAGTAATACTCTCTCAGTTTAGTAATATTCTCTCAGTTTAGTAATACTCTCTCAGTCTAGTAATACTCTCTCAGTTGAGTAATATTCTCTCGGTTTAGTAACACTCTCTCCGTTGAGTAATATTCTATCAGGTTAGTAATACTCTCTCAGTTGAGTAATACTCTCTCAGTATAGTAACACTCTCTCAGCTTAGTAATACTCTCTCTGTTCAGTAATACTCTCTCAGTTGAGTAATAATCTCTCCATTGAGTAATATTATATCAGTTTAGTAAAACTCTCTCGGGTTAGTAATACTCTCTCAGTTTAGTAAGACTCTCTCAGTTTAGTAATACTCTCTCAGTCTTGTAATACTCTCTCAGCTCTCTCAGTTTAGTAATACTCTCTCAGTTTAGTAACACTCTCTAAGTTTAGTAATACTCTCTCAGTCTAGTAACACTCTCTCAGTTTAGTATCACTCTCTCAGTTTAGTAAAACTCTCAGTTTAGTAATACTCTCTCAGTTGAGTTAAACTCTCTCAGTTTAGTAATACTCTCTCAGTTGAGTAATAATCTCTGAGTTTAGTAACACTCTCTCAGTTGAGTAATACTCTCTCAGTTTAGTAATACTCTCTCAGTTGAGTAATACTCTCTCAGTTTAGTAATACTCTCTCAGTTTAGTAATACTCTCTCAGTTGAGTAATACTCTCTGAGTCTAGTAACACTCTCTCAGTTTAGTAAAACTGTCTCAGTTTAGTAATACTGGCTCAGTTTAGTAATACTCTCTCAGTTTAGTAATATTCTCTCAGTTTAGTAATATTCTCTCAGCTCTCTCAGTTTAGTAATACTCTCTCAGTTTTGTAATATTCTCTCAGTTTAGTAATACTCTCTCAGTTTAGTAATATTATCTCAGCTCTCTCAGTTTAGTAATACTCTCTCAGTTGAGTAATAATCTCTCCGTTGAGTAATACTCTCTCAGTCTAGTAATACTCTCTCAGTTTAGTAATATTCTCTCAGTTTAGTAATATTCTCTCAGCTCTCTCAGTTTAGTAATATTCTCTCAGTTTAGTAATATTCTCTCGGGTTAGTAATACTCTCTCAGTTTAGTAAAACTCTCTCAGTTTAGTAATACTCTCTCAGTCTAGTAACACTCTCTCAGTTTAGTAACACTCTCTCAGTTTAGTAAAACTATCTCAGTTTAGTAATACTCTCTCAGTTGAGTAATAATCTCTGAGTTTAGTAACACTCTCTCAGTTGAGTAATACTCTCTCAGTTTAGTAATACTCTCTCAGTTGAGAAATACTCTCTGAGTCTAGTAACACTCTCTCAGTTTAGTAAAACTGTCTCAGTTTAGTAATACTCTCTCAGTTTAGTAATACTCTCTCAGTTTAGTAATATTCTCTCAGTTTAGTAATATTCTCTCAGCTCTCTCAGTTTAGTAATACTCTCTCTGTTTAGTAATATTCTCTCAGTTTAGTAATACTCTCTCAGTCTAGTAACGCTCTCTCAGTTTAGTAATACTCTCTCAGTTTACTACTACTCTCTCAGTTTAGTAATATTCTCTCAGTTTAGAAAACCTCTCTCAGTTTAGTAATCCTCTCTCAGTTGAGTAATAATCTCTCTGTTGAGTAATACTCTCTCAGTTTAGTAATACTCTCTCAGTTTAGTAATACTCTCTCAGTTGAGTAATACTCTCTCAGTCTAGTAATACTCTCTCAGTTGAGTAATATTCTCTCAGTTTAGTAACACTCTCTCCGTTGAGTAATATTCTATCAGTTTAGTAATACTCTCTCAGTTGAGTAATACTCTCTCAGTGTAGTAACACTCTCTCAGCTTAGTAATACTCTCTCAGTCTAGTAATACTCTCTCAGTTGAGTAATATTCTCTCAGTTTAGTAAAACTCTCTCAGATTAGTAATACTCTCTCAGTTTGGTAACACTCTCTCAGTTAAGTAATACTCTCTCTGTTTAGTAATACTCTCTCAGTTTAGTTATATTCTCTCAGTTTAGTAATATTATCTCAGCTCTCTCAGTTTAGTAATACTCTCTCAGTTTAGTAATATTCTCTCAGTTTAGTAATACTCTCTCAGTTGAGTAATATTCTCTCAGTTTAGTAACACTCTCTCCGTTGAGTAATATTCTATCAGGTTAGTAATACTCTCTCAGTTGAGTAATACTCTCTCAGTATAGTAACACTCTCTCAGCTTAGTAATACTCTCTCTGTTCAGTAATACTCTCTCAGTTTAGTAATATTCTCTCAGTTTAGTAATATTCTCTCAGTTTAGTAATACTCTCTCAGTTTAGTAATACTCTCTCAGTTTAGTAAGACTCTCTCAGTTTAGTAATACTCTCTCAGTCTAGTAATACTCTCTCAGCTCTCTCAGTTTAGTAATACTCTCTGAGTTTAGTAACACTCTCTCAGTTTAGTAATACTCTCTCAGTCTAGTAACACTCTCTCAGTTTAGTATCACTCTCTCAGTTTAGTAAAACTCTCAGTTTAGTAATACTCTCTCA
The DNA here is from genome assembly GCF_045679555.1 of Salvelinus alpinus. Classification (NCBI taxonomy): domain Eukaryota; kingdom Metazoa; phylum Chordata; class Actinopteri; order Salmoniformes; family Salmonidae; genus Salvelinus; species Salvelinus alpinus. Next base: position 46,413,005 of record NC_092107.1, on the reverse strand, counting down.
GTTGAGTTAAACTCTCTCAGTTTAGTAATACTCTCTCAGTTGAGTAATAATCTCTGAGTTTAGTAACACTCTCTCAGTTGAGTAATACTCTCTCAGTTTAGTAATACTCTCTCAGTTGAGTAATACTCTCTCAGTTTAGTAATACTCTCTCAGTTTAGTAATACTCTCTCAGTTGAGTAATACTCTCTGAGTCTAGTAACACTCTCTCAGTTTAGTAAAACTGTCTCAGTTTAGTAATACTGGCTCAGTTTAGTAATACTCTCTCAGTTTAGTATTATTCTCTCAGTTTAGTAATATTCTCTCAGCTCTCTCAGTTTAGTAATACTCTCTCAGTTTAGTAATATTCTCTCAGTTTAGTAATACTCTCTCAGTCTAGTAACACTCTCTCAGTTTAGTAATACTCTCTCAGTTTACTACTACTCTCTCAGTTTAGTAATATTCTCTCAGTTTAGAAAACCTCTCTCAGTTTAGTAATACTCTCTCAGTTGAGTAATAATCTCTCTGTTGAGTAATACTCTCTCAGTTTAGTAATACTCTCTCAGTTTAGTAATACTCTCTCAGTTGAGTAATACTCTCTCAGTCTAGTAATACTCTCTCAGTTGAGTAATATTCTCCCAGTTTAGTAATACTCTCTCAGTTTGGTAACACTCTCTCAGTGTAGTAATACTCTCTCAGTTTAGTAATACTCTCTCAGTTGAGTTATATTCTCTCAGTTTAGTAATATTATCTCAGCTCTCTCAGTTTAGTAATACTCTCTCAGTTTAGTAATATTCTCTCAGTTTAGTAATACTCTCTCGGGTTAGTAATACTCTCTCAGTTTAGTAAAACTCTCTCAGTTTAGTAATACTCTATCAGTCTTGTAATACTCTCTCAGCTCTCTCAGTTTAGTAACACTCTCTCAATTTAGTAATACTCTCTCAGTTGAGTAATAATCTCTCAGTTTTGTAATACTCTCTCAGTTTAGTAATATTATCTCAGCTCTCTCAGTTTAGTAATACTCTCTCAGTTGAGTAATAATCTCTCCGTTGAGTAATACTCTCTCAGTCTAGTAATACTCTCTCAGTTTAGTAATATTCTCTCAGTTTAGTAATATTCTCTCAGTTTAGTAATATTCTCTCAGCTCTCTCAGTTTAGTAATACTCTCTCTGTTTAGTAATATTCTCTCAGTTTAGTAATACTCTCTCAGTCTAGTAACGCTCTCTCAGTTTAGTAATACTCTCTCAGTTTACTACTACTCTCTCAGTTTAGTAATATTCTCTCAGTTTAGAAAACCTCTCTCAGTTTAGTAATCCTCTCTCAGTTGAGTAATAATCTCTCTGTTGAGTAATACTCTCTCAGTTTAGTAATACTCTCTCAGTTTAGTAATACTCTCTCAGTTGAGTAATACTCTCTCAGTCTAGTAATACTCTCTCAGTTGAGTAATATTCTCTCAGTTTAGTAACACTCTCTCCGTTGAGTAATATTCTATCAGTTTAGTAATACTCTCTCAGTTGAGTAATACTCTCTCAGTGTAGTAACACTCTCTCAGCTTAGTAATACTCTCTCAGTCTAGTAATACTCTCTCAGTTGAGTAATATTCTCTCAGTTTAGTAAAACTCTCTCAGATTAGTAATACTCTCTCAGTTTGGTAACACTCTCTCAGTTAAGTAATACTCTCTCTGTTTAGTAATACTCTCTCAGTTTAGTTATATTCTCTCAGTTTAGTAATATTATCTCAGCTCTCTCAGTTTAGTAATACTCTCTCAGTTTAGTAATATTCTCTCAGTTTAGTAATACTCTCTCAGTTGAGTAATATTCTCTCAGTTTAGTAACACTCTCTCCGTTGAGTAATATTCTATCAGGTTAGTAATACTCTCTCAGTTGAGTAATACTCTCTCAGTATAGTAACACTCTCTCAGCTTAGTAATACTCTCTCTGTTCAGTAATACTCTCTCAGTTGAGTAATAATCTCTCCATTGAGTAATATTATATCAGTTTAGTAAAACTCTCTCGGGTTAGTAATACTCTCTCAGTTTAGTAAGACTCTCTCAGTTTAGTAATACTCTCTCAGTTTAGTAATACTCTCTCAGTTCTCTCAGTTTAGTAATACTCTCTGAGTTTAGTAACACTCTCTCAGTTTAGTAATACTCTCTCAGTCTAGTAACACTCTCTCAGTTTAGTATCACTCTCTCAGTTTAGTAAAACTCTCAGTTTAGTAATACTCTCTCAGTTGAGTTAAACTCTCTCAGTTTAGTAATACTCTCTCAGTTGAGTAATAATCTCTGAGTTTAGTAACACTCTCTCAGTTGAGTAATACTCTCTCAGTTTAGTAATACTCTCTCAGTTGAGTAATACTCTCTCAGTTTAGTAATACTCTCTCAGTTTAGTAATACTCTCTCAGTTGAGTAATACTCTCTGAGTCTAGTAACACTCTCTCAGTTTAGTAAAACTGTCTCAGTTTAGTAATACTGGCTCAGTTTAGTAATACTCTCTCAGTTTAGTATTATTCTCTCAGTTTAGTAATATTCTCTCAGCTCTCTCAGTTTAGTAATACTCTCTCAGTTTAGTAATATTCTCTCAGTTTAGTAATACTCTCTCAGTCTAGTAACACTCTCTCAGTTTAGTAATACTCTCTCAGTTTACTACTACTCTCTCAGTTTAGTAATATTCTCTCAGTTTAGAAAACCTCTCTCAGTTTAGTAATACTCTCTCAGTTGAGTAATAATCTCTCTGTTGAGTAATACTCTCTCAGTTTAGTAATACTCTCTCAGTTTAGTAATACTCTCTCAGTTGAGTAATACTCTCTCAGTCTAGTAATACTCTCTCAGTTGAGTAATATTCTCCCAGTTTAGTAATACTCTCTCAGTTTGGTAACACTCTCTCAGTGTAGTAATACTCTCTCAGTTTAGTAATACTCTCTCAGTTGAGTTATATTCTCTCAGTTTAGTAATATTATCTCAGCTCTCTCAGTTTAGTAATACTCTCTCAGTTTAGTAATATTCTCTCAGTTTAGTAATACTCTCTCGGGTTAGTAATACTCTCTCAGTTTAGTAAAACTCTCTCAGTTTAGTAATACTCTATCAGTCTTGTAATACTCTCTCAGCTCTCTCAGTTTAGTAACACTCTCTCAATTTAGTAATACTCTCTCAGTTGAGTAATAATCTCTCAGTTTTGTAATACTCTCTCAGTTTAGTAATATTATCTCAGCTCTCTCAGTTTAGTAATACTCTCTCAGTTGAGTAATAATCTCTCCGTTGAGTAATACTCTCTCAGTCTAGTAATACTCTCTCAGTTTAGTAATATTCTCTCAGTTTAGTAATATTCTCTCAGTTTAGTAATATTCTCTCAGCTCTCTCAGTTTAGTAATATTCTCTCAGTTTAGTAATATTCTCTCAGTTTAGTAATACTCTCTCGGGTTAGTAATACTCTCTCAGTTTAGTAAAACTCTCTCAGTTTAGTAATACTCTCTCAGTCTAGTAACACTCTCTCAGTTTAGTAACACTCTCTCAGTCTAGTAATACTCTCTCAGTTTAGTAATACTCTCTCGGGTTAGTAATACTCTCTCAGTTTAGTAAAACTCTCTCAGTTTAGTAATACTCTCTCAGTCTAGTAACACTCTCTCAGTTTAGTAACACTCTCTCAGTCTAGTAATACTCTCTCAGTTGAGTAATATTCTCTCAGTTTAGTAACACTCTCTCCGTTGAGTAATATTCTATCAGTTTAGTAATACTCTCTCAGTTGAGTAATACTCTCTCAGTGTAGTAAAACTCTCTCAGCTTAGTAATACTCTCTCAGTTCAGTAATACTCTCTCAGTTGAGTAATAATCTCTCCATTGAGTAATATTATATCAGTTTAGTAAAACTCTCTCAGTTTTGTAACACTCTCTCAGTTTAGTAATACTCGCTCAGTTTAGTAATACTCTCTCAGTTTAGTAATACTCTCTCAGTTTAGTAATACTCTCTCAGTTTAGTAATACTCTCTCAGTTGAGTAATAATCTCTCTGTTGAGTAATACTCTCTCAGTTTAGTAATACTCTCTCAGTTTAGTAATACTCTCTCAGTTGAGTAATACTCTCTCAGTCTAGTAATACTCTCTCAGTTGAGTAATATTCTCCCAGTTTAGTAATACTCTCTCAGTTTGGTAACACTCTCTCAGTGTAGTAATACTCTCTCAGTTTAGTAATACTCTCTCAGTTGAGTTATATTCTCTCAGTTTAGTAATATTATCTCAGCTCTCTCAGTTTAGTAATACTCTCTCAGTTGAGTAATAATCTCTCCGTTGAGTAATACTCTCTCAGTGTAGTAATACTCTCTCAGTTTAGTAATACTCTCTCAGTTTTGTAATACTCTCTCAGTTTAGTAATATTTTCTCAGCTCTCTCAGTTTAGTAATACTCTCTCAGTTGAGTAATAATCTCTCCGTTGAGTAATACTCTCTCAGTCTAGTAATACTCTCTCAGTTTAGTAATATTCTCTCAGTTTAGTAATATTCTCTCAGTTTAGTAATATTCTCTCAGCTCTCTCAGTTTAGTAATATTCTCTCAGTTTAGTAATATTCTCTCAGTGTAGTAATACTCTCTCGGGTTAGTAATACTCTCTCAGTTTAGTAAAACTCTCTCAGTTTAGTAATACTCTCTCAGTCTAGTAACACTCTCTCAGTTTAGTAACACTCTCTCAGTCTAGTAATACTCTCTCAGTTGAGTAATATTCTCTCAGTTTAGTAACACTCTCTCCGTTGAGTAATATTCTATCAGTTTAGTAATACTCTCTCAGTTGAGTAATACTCTCTCAGTATAGTAAAACTCTCTCAGCTTAGTAATACTCTCTCAGTTCAGCAATACTCTCTCAGTTGAGTAATGATCTCTCCATTGAGTAATATTATATCAGTTTAGTAAAACTCTCTCAGTTTGGTAACACTCTCTCAGTTTAGTAATACTCTCTCAGTTTAGTAATACTCTCTCAGTTTAGTAATACTCTCTCAGTTGAGTAATAATCTCTCCGTTGAGTAATACTCTCTCAGTTTAGTAAAACTCTCTCAGTTTAGTAATACTCTCTCAGTTGAGTAATACTCTCTCAGTCTAGTAATACTCTCTCAGTTGAGTAACACTCTCTCAGTCTAGTAACACTCTCTCGGTTTAGTAATACTCTCTCAGTTTAGTAATACTCTCTCAGTTGATTAATAATCTCTCCGTTGAGTAATACTCTCTCAGTCTAGTAATACTCTCTCAGTTTAGTAAAACTCTCTCAGTTTAGTAATACTCTCTCAGTCTTGTAATACTCTCTCAGCTCTCTCAGTTTAGTAATACTCTCTCAGTTTAGTAATACTCTCTCAGTTTAGTAATACTCTCTCAGTCTAGTAACACTCTCTCAGTTTAGTAACACTCTCTCAGTTTAGTAAAACTCTCTCAGTTTAGAAATACTCTCTCAGTTGAGTTAAACTCTCTCAGTTTAGTAATACTCTCTCAGTTGAGTAATAATCTCTGAGTTTAGTAACACTCTCTCAGTTGAGTAATACTCTCTCAGTTTAGTAATACTCTCTCAGTTGAGTAATACTCTCTCAGTTTAGTAATACTCTCTCAGTTTAGTAATACTCTCTCAGTTGAGTAATACTCTCTGAGTCTAGTAACACTCTCTCAGTTTAGTAAAACTGTCTCAGTTTAGTAATACTGGCTCAGTTTAGTAATACTCTCTCAGTTTAGTAATATTCTCTCAGTTTAGTAATATTCTCTCAGCTCTCTCAGTTTAGTAATACTCTCTCAGTTTAGTAATATTCTCTCAGTTTAGTAATACTCTCTCAGTCTAGTAACACTCTCTCAGTTTAGTAATACTCTCTCAGTTTACTACTACTCTCTCAGTTTAGTAATACTCTCTCAGTTGAGTAATAATCTCTCTGTTGAGTAATACTCTCTCAGTTTAGTAATACTCTCTCAGTTTAGTAATACTCTCTCAGTTGAGTAATACTCTCTCAGTCTAGTAATACTCTCTCAGTTGAGTAATATTCTCCCAGTTTAGTAATACTCTCTCAGTTTGGTAACACTCTCTCAGTGTAGTAATACTCTCTCAGTTTTGTAATACTCTCTCAGTTGAGTTATATTCTCTCAGTTTAGTAATATTATCTCAGCTCTCTCAGTTTAGTAATACTCTCTCAGTTTAGTAATACTCTCTCGGGTTAGTAATACTCTCTCAGTTTAGTAAAACTCTCTCAGTTTAGTAATACTCTATCAGTCTTGTAATACTCTATCAGTCTTGTAATACTCTCTCAGCTCTCTCAGTTTAGTAACACTCTCTCAATTTAGTAATACTCTCTCAGTTGAGTAATAATCTCTCAGTTTTGTAATACTCTCTCAGTTTAGTAATATTATCTCAGCTCTCTCAGTTTAGTAATACTCTCTCAGTTGAGTAATAATCTCTCCGTTGAGTAATACTCTCTCAGTCTAGTAATACTCTCTCAGTTTAGTAATATTCTCTCAGTTTAGTAATATTCTCTCAGTTTAGTAATATTCTCTCAGCTCTCTCAGTTTAGTAATATTCTCTCAGTTTAGTAATATTCTCTCAGTTTAGTAATACTCTCTCGGGTTAGTAATACTCTCTCAGTTTAGTAAAACTCTCTCAGTTTAGTAATACTCTCTCAGTCTAACACTCTCTCAGTTTAGTAACACTCTCTCAGTTTAGTAAAACTCTCTCAGTTTAGTAATACTCTCTCAGTTGAGTTAAACTCTCTCAGTTTAGTAATACTCTCTCAGTTGAGTAATAATCTCTGAGTTTAGTAACACTCTCTCAGTTGAGTAATACTCTCTCAGTTTAGTAATACTCTCTCAGTTGAGAAATACTCTCTCAGTTTAGTAATACTCTCTCCGTTTAGTAATATTCTCTCAGTTTAGTAATACTCTCTCAGTCTAGTAACGCTCTCTCAGTTTAGTAATACTCTCTCAGTTTACTACTACTCTCTCAGTTTAGTAATATTCTCTCAGTTTAGAAAACCTCTCTCAGTTTAGTAATCCTCTCTCAGTTGAGTAATAATCTCTCTGTTGAGTAATACTCTCTCAGTTTAGTAATACTCTCTCAGTTTAGTAATACTCTCTCAGTTGAGTAATACTCTCTCAGTCTAGTAATACTCTCTCAGTTGAGTAATATTCTCTCAGTTTAGTAACACTCTCTCCGTTGAGTAATATTCTATCAGTTTAGTAATACTCTCTCAGTTGAGTAATACTCTCTCAGTATAGTAACACTCTCTCAGCTTAGTAATACTCTCTCAGTTGAGTAATAATCTCTCCATTGAGTAATATTATATAAGTTTAGTAAAACTCTCTCAGTTTAGTAATACTCTTTCAGTTTGGTAACACTCTCTCAGTTAAGTAATACTCTCTCTGTTTAGTAATACTCTCAGTTTAGTTATATTCTCTCAGTTTAGTAATATTATCTCAGCTCTCTCAGTTTAGTAATACTCTCTCAGTTTAGTAATATTCTCTCAGTTTAGTAATACTCTCTCAGTCTAGTAATACTCTCTCAGTTGAGTAATATTCTCCCAGTTTAGTAATACTCTCTCAGTTTGGTAACACTCTCTCAGTGTAGTAATACTCTCTCAGTTTAGTAATACTCTCTCAGTTGAGTTATATTCTCTCAGTTTAGTAATATTATCTCAGCTCTCTCAGTTTAGTAATACTCTCTCAGTTTAGTAATATTCTCTCAGTTTAGTAATACTATCTCGGGTTAGTAATACTCTCTCAGTTTAGTAAAACTCTCTCAGTTTAGTAATACTCTATCAGTCTTGTAATACTCTCTCAGCTCTCTAAGTTTAGTAACACTCTCTCAATTTAGTAATACTCTCTCAGTTGAGTAATAATCTCTCAGTTTTGTAATACTCTCTCAGTTTAGTAATATTATCTCAGCTCTCTCAGTTTAGTAATACTCTCTCAGTTGAGTAATAATCTCTCCGTTGAGTAATACTCTCTCAGTCTAGTAATACTCTCTCAGTTTAGTAATATTCTCTCAGTTTAGTAATATTCTCTCAGTTTAGTAATATTCTCTCAGCTCTCTCAGTTTAGTAATATTCTCTCAGTTTAGTAATATTCTCTCAGTTTAGTAATACTCTCTCGGGTTAGTAATACTGTCTCAGTTTAGTAAAACTCTCTCAGTTTAGTAATACTCTCTCAGTCTAACACTCTCTCAGTTTAGTAACACTCTCTCAGTTTAGTAAAACTCTCTCAGTTTAGTAATACTCTCTCAGTTGAGTTAAACTCTCTCAGTTTAGTAATACTCTCTCAGTTGAGTAATAATCTCTGAGTTTAGTAACACTCTCTCAGTTGAGTAATACTCTCTCAGTTTAGTAATACTCTCTCAGTTGAGAAATACTCTCTGAGTCTAGTAACACTCTCTCAGTTTAGTAAAACTGTCTCAGTTTAGTAATACTATCTCAGTTTAGTAATACTCTCTCCGTTTAGTAATATTCTCTCAGTTTAGTAATACTCTCTCAGTCTAGTAACGCTCTCTCAGTTTAGTAATACTCTCTCAGTTTACTACTACTCTCTCAGTTTAGTAATATTCTCTCAGTTTAGAAAACCTCTCTCAGTTTAGTAATCCTCTCTCAGTTGAGTAATAATCTCTCTGTTGAGTAATACTCTCTCAGTTTAGTAATACTCTCTCAGTTTAGTAATACTCTCTCAGTTGAGTAATACTCTCTCAGTCTAGTAATACTCTCTCAGTTGAGTAATATTCTCTCAGTTTAGTAACACTCTCTCCGTTGAGTAATATTCTATCAGTTTAGTAATACTCTCTCAGTTGAGTAATACTCTCTCAGTATAGTAACACTCTCTCAGCTTAGTAATACTCTCTAAGTTGAGTAATAATCTCTCCATTGAGTAATATTATATAAGTTTAGTAAAACTCTCTCAGTTTAGTAATACTCTTTCAGTTTGGTAACACTCTCTCAGTTAAGTAATACTCTCTCTGTTTAGTAATACTCTCTCAGTTTAGTTATATTCTCTCAGTTTAGTAATATTATCTCAGCTCTCTCAGTTTAGTAATACTCTCTCAGTTTAGTAATATTCTCTCAGTTTAGTAATACTCTCTCAGTCTAGTAATACTCTCACAGTTGAGTAATATTCTCTCAGTTTAGTAACACTCTCTCCGTTGAGTAATATTCTATCAGGTTAGTAATACTCTCTCAGTTGAGTAATACTCTCTCAGTATAGTAACACTCTCTCAGCTTAGTAATACTATCTCTGTTCAGTAATACTCTCTCAGTTGAGTAATAATCTCTCCATTGAGTAATATTATATCAGTTTAGTAAAACTCTCTCGGGTTAGTAATACTCTCTCAGTTTAGTAAGACTCTCTCAGTTTAGTAATACTCTCTCAGTCTTGTAATACTCTCTCAGCTCTCTCAGTTTAGTAATACTCTCTCAGTTTAGTAACACTCTCTCAGTTTAGTAATACTCTCTCAGTCTAGTAACACTCTCTCAGTTTAGTATCACTCTCTCAGTTTAGTAAAACTCTCAGTTTAGTAATACTCTCTCAGTTGAGGTAAACTCTCTCAGTTTAGTAATACTCTCTCAGTTGAGTAATAATCTCTGAGTTTAGTAACACTCTCTCAGTTGAGTAATACTCTCTCAGTTTAGTAATACTCTCTCAGTTGAGTAATACTCTCTCAGTTTAGTAATACTCTCTCAGTTTAGTAATACTCTCTCAGTTGAGTAATACTCTCTGAGTCTAGTAACACTCTCTCAGTTTAGTAAAACTGTCTCAGTTTAGTAATACTGGCTCAGTTTAGTAATACTCTCTCAGTTTAGTAATATTCTCTCAGTTTAGTAATATTCTCTCAGCTCTCTCAGTTTAGTAATACTCTCTCAGTTTTGTAATATTCTCTCAGTTTAGTAATACTCTCTCAGTTTAGTAATATTCTCTCAGTTTAGTAATACTCTCTCAGTTTAGTAATAATCTCTCCGTTGAGTAATACTCTCTCAGTCTAGTAATACTCTCTCAGTTTAGTAATACTCTCTCAGTTTAGTAATATTCTCTCAGCTCTCTCAGTTTAGTAATATTCTCTCAGTTTAGTAATATTCTCTCGGGTTAGTAATACTCTCTCAGTTTAGTAAAACTCTCTCAGTTTAGTAATACTCTCTCAGTCTAGTAACACTCTCTCAGTTTAGTAACACTCTCTCAGTTTAGTAAAACTCTCTCAGTTTAGTAATACTCTCTCAGTTGAGTAATAATCTCTGAGTTTAGTAACACTCTCTCAGTTGAGTAATACTCTCTCAGTTTAGTAATACTCTCTCAGTTGAGAAATACTCTCTGAGTCTAGTAACACTCTCTCAGTTTAGTAAAACTGTCTCAGTTTAGTAAAACTGTCTCAGTTTAGTAATACTCTCTCAGTTTAGTAATACTCTCTCAGTTTAGTAATATTCTCTCAGTTTAGTAATATTCTCTCAGCTCTCTCAGTTTAGTAATACTCTCTCTGTTTAGTAATATACTCTCAGTTTAGTAATACTTTCTCAGTCTAGTAACGCTCTCTCAGTTTAGTAATACTCTCTCAGTTTACTACTACTCTCTCAGTTTAGTAATATTCTCTCAGTTTAGAAAACCTCTCTCAGTTTAGTAATCCTCTCTCAGTTTAGTAATACTCTCTCAGTTGAGTAATACTCTCTCAGTCTAGTAATACTCTCTCAGTTGAGTAATATTCTCTCAGTTTAGTAACACTCTCTCCGTTGAGTAATATTCTATCAGTTTAGTAATACTCTCTCAGTTGAGTAATACTCTCTCAGTGTAGTAACACTCTCTCAGCTTAGTAATACTCTCTCAGTCTAGTAATACTCTCTCAGTTGAGTAATATTCTCTCAGTTTAGTAAAACTCTCTCAGATTAGTAATACTCTCTCAGTTTGGTAACACTCTCTCAGTTAAGTAATACTCTCTCTGTTTAGTAATACTCTCTCAGTTTAGTTATATTCTCTCAGTTTAGTAATATTATCTCAGCTCTCTCAGTTTAGTAATACTCTCTCAGTTTAGTAATATTCTCTCAGTTTAGTAATACTCTCTCAGTTGAGTAATATTCTCTCAGTTTAGTAACACTCTCTCCGTTGAGTAATATTCTATCAGGTTAGTAATACTCTCTCAGTTGAGTAATACTCTCTCAGTATAGTAACACTCTCTCAGCTTAGTAATACTCTCTCTGTTCAGTAATACTCTCTCAGTTGAGTAATAATCTCTCCATTGAGTAATATTATATCAGTTTAGTAAAACTCTCTCGGGTTAGTAATACTCTCTCAGTTTAGTAAGACTCTCTCAGTTTAGTAATACTCTCTCAGTTTTGTAATACTCTCTCAGCTCTCTCAGTTTAGTAATACTCTCTCAGTTTAGTAATACTCTCTCAGTTTAGTAATACTCTCTCAGTCTAGTAATACTCTCTCAGTTTAGTATCACTCTCTCAGTTTAGTAAAACTCTCAGTTTAGTAATACTCTCTCAGTTGAGTTAAACTCTCTCAGTTTAGTAATACTCTCTCAGTTGAGTAATAATCTCTGAGTTTAGTAACACTCTCTCAGTTGAGTAATACTCTCTCAGTTTAGTAATACTCTCTCAGTTGAGTAATACTCTCTCAGTTTAGTAATACTCTCTCAGTTTAGTAATACTCTCTCAGTTGAGTAATACTCTCTGAGTCTAGTAACACTCTCTCAGTTTAGTAAAACTGTCTCAGTTTAGTAATACTGGCTCAGTTTAGTAATACTCTCTCAGTTTAGTATTATTCTCTCAGTTTAGTAATATTCTCTCAGCTCTCTCAGTTTAGTAATACTCTCTCAGTTTTGTAATATTCTCTCAGTTTAGTAATACTCTCTCAGTTTAGTAATATTATCTCAGCTCTCTCAGTTTAGTAATACTCTCTCAGTTGAGTAATAATCTCTCCGTTGAGTAATACTCTCTCAGTCTAGTAATACGCTCTCAGTTTAGTAATATTCTCTCAGTTTAGTAATATTCTCTCAGTTTAGTAATATTCTCTCAGCTCTCTCAGTTTAGTAATATTCTCTCAGTTTAGTAATATTCTCTCGGGTTAGTAATACTCTCTCAGTTTAGTAAAACTCTCTCAGTTTAGTAATACTCTCTCAGTCTAGTAACACTCTCTCAGTTTAGTAACACTCTCTCAGTTTAGTAAAACTCTCTCAGTTTAGTAATACTCTCTCAGTTGAGTAATAATCTCTGAGTTTAGTAACACTCTCTCAGTTGAGTAATACTCTCTCAGTTTAGTAATACTCTCTCAGTTGAGAAATACTCTCTGAGTCTAGTAACACTCTCTCAGTTTAGTAAAACTGTCTCAGTTTAGTAATACTCTCTCAGTTTAGTAATACTCTCTCAGTTTAGTAATATTCTCTCAGTTTAGTAATATTCTCTCAGCTCTCTCAGTTTAGTAATACTATCTCTGTTTAGTAATATTCTCTCAGTTTAGTAATACTCTCTCAGTCTAGTAACGCTCTCTCAGTTTAGTAATACTCTCTCAGTTTACTACTACTCTCTCAGTTTAGTAATATTCTCTCAGTTTAGAAAACCTCTCTCAGTTTAGTAATCCTCTCTCAGTTGAGTAATAATCTCTCTGTTGAGTAATACTCTCTCAGTTTAGTAATACTCTCTCAGTTTAGTAATACTCTCTCAGTTGAGTAATACTCTCTCAGTCTAGTAATACTCTCTCAGTTGAGTAATATTCTCTCAGTTTAGTAACACTCTCTCCGTTGAGTAATATTCTATCAGTTTAGTAATACTCTCTCAGTTGAGTAATACTCTCTCAGTGTAGTAACACTCTCTCAGCTTAGTAATACTCTCTCAGTCTAGTAATACTCTCTCAGTTGAGTAATATTCTCTCAGTTTAGTGAAACTCTCTCAGATTAGTAATACTCTCTCAGTTTGGTAACACTCTCTCAGTTAAGTAATACTCTCTCTGTTTAGTAATATTCTCTCAGTTTAGTAATATTATCTCAGCTCTCTCAGTTTAGTAATACTCTCTCAGTTTAGTAATATTCTCTCAGTTTAGTAATACTCTCTCAGTCTAGTAATACTCTCTCAGTTGAGTAATACTCTCACAGTATAGTAACACTCTCTCAGCTTAGTAATACTCTCTCTGTTCAGTAATACTCTCTCAGTTGAGTAATAATCTCTCCATTGAGTAATATTATATCAGTTTAGTAAAACTCTCTCGGGTTAGTAATACTCTCTCAGTTTAGTAAAACTCTCTCAGTTTAGTAATACTCTCTCAGTCTTGTAATACTCTCTCAGCTCTCTCAGTTTAGTAATACTCTCTCAGTTTAGTAACACTCTCTCAGTTTAGTAATACTCTCTCAGTCTGGTAACACTCTCTCAGTTTAGTAATACTCTCTCAGTTTAGTAATACTCTCTCAGTTGAGTTAAACTCTCTCAATTTAGTAATACTCTCTCAGTTGAGTAATAATCTCTGAGTTTAGTAACACTCTCTCAGTTGAGTAATACTCTCTCAGTTGAGTAATATTCTCTCAGTTTAGTAATATTATCTCAGCTCTCTCAGTTTAGTAATACTCTCTCAGTTGAGTAATACTCTCTCCGTTGAGTAATACTCTCTCAGTCTAGTAATACTCTCTCAGTTTAGTAATATTCTCTCAGTTTAGTAATATTCTCTCAGTTTAGTAATATTCTCTCAGCTCTCTCAGTTTAGTAATATTCTCTCAGTTTAGTAATATTCTCTCAGTTTAGTAATATTCTCTCAGTTTAGTAATACTCTCTCGGGTTAGTAATACTCTCTCAGTTCAGTAAAACTCTCTCAGTCTAGTAACACTCTCTCAGTCTAGTAACACTCTCTCAGTTTAGTAACACTCTCTCAGTTTAGTAAAACTCTCTCAGTTTAGTAATACTCTCTCAGTTGAGTTAAACTCTCTCAGTTTAGTAATACTCTCTCAGTTGAGTAATAATCTCTGAGTTTAGTAACACTCTCTCAGTTGAGTAATACTCTCTCAGTTTAGTAATACTCTCTCAGTTGAGAAATACTCTCTGAGTCTAGTAACACTCTCTCAGTTTAGTAAAACTGTCTCAGTTTAGTAATACTGTCTCAGTTTAGTAATACTCTCTCAGTTTAGTAATATTCTCTCAGTTTAGTAATATTCTCTCAGCTCTCTCAGTTTAGTAATACTCTCTCCATTTAGTAATATTCTTTCAGTTTAGTAATACTCTCTCAGTCTAGTAACGCTCTCTCAGTTTAGTAATACTCTCTCAGTTTACTACTACTCTCTCAGTTTAGTAATATTCTCTCAGTTTAGAAAACCTCTCTCAGTTTAGTAATCCTCTCTCAGTTGAGTAATAATCTCTCTGTTGAGTAATACTCTCTCAGTCTAGTAATACTCTCTCAGTTTAGTAATATTCTCTCAGTTTAGTAATATTCTCTCAGTTTAGTAATATTCTCTCAGCTCTCTCAGTTTAGTAATATTCTCTCAGTTTAGTAATATTCTCTCAGTTTAGTAATACTCTCTCTGGTTAGTAATACTCTCTCAGTTTAGTAAAACTCTCTCAGTTTAGTAATACTCTCTCAGTCTAGTAACACTCTCTCAGTTTAGTAACACTCTCTCAGTTTAGTAAAACTCTCTCAGTTTAGTAATACTCTCTCAGTTGAGTTAAACTCTCTCAGTTTAGTAATACTCTCTCAGTTGAGTAATAATCTCTGAGTTTAGTAACACTCTCTCAGTTGAGTAATACTCTCTCAGTTTAGTAATACTCTCTCAGTTGAGAAATACTCTCTGAGTCTAGTAACACTCTCTCAGTTTAGTAAAACTGTCTCAGTTTAGTAATACTATCTCAGTTTAGTAATACTCTCTCAGTTTAGTAATATTCTCTCAGTTTAGTAATATTCTCTCAGCTCTCTCAGTTTAGTAATACTCTCTCCGTTTAGTAATATTCTCTCAGTTTAGTAATACTCTCTCAGTCTAGTAACGCTCTCTCAGTTTAGTAATATTCTCTCAGTTTAGAAAACCTCTCTCAGTTTAGTAATCATCTCTCAGTTGAGTAATAATCTCTCTGTTGAGTAATACTCTCTCAGTTTAGTAATACTCTCTCAGTTGAGTAATACTCTCTCAGTCTAGTAATACTCTCTCAGTTGAGTAATACACTCTCAGTTGAGTAATATTCTCTCAGTTTAGTAACACTCTCTCCGTTGAGTAATATTCTATCAGTTTAGTAATACTCTCTCAGTTGAGTAATACTCTCTCAGTATAGTAACACTCTCTCAGCTTAGTAATACTCTCTCAGTTGAGTAATAATCTCTCCATTGAGTAATATTATATACGTTTAGTAAAACTCTCTCAGTTTAGTAATACTCTCTCAGTTTGGTAACACTCTCTCAGTTAAGTAATACTCTCTCTGTTTAGTAAGACTCTCTCAGTTTAGTAATACTCTCTCAGTCTTGTAATACTCTCTCAGTTTAGTAATACTCTCTCAGTCTTGTAATACTCTCTCAGCTCTCTCAGTTTAGTAATACTCTCTCAGTTTAGTAACACTCTCTCAGTTTAGTAATACTCTCTCAGTCTAGTAACACTCTCTCAGTTTAGTAACACTCTCTCAGTTTAGTAAAACTCTCTCAGTTTAGTAATACTCTCTCAGTTGAGTTAAACTCTCTCAGTTTAGTAATACTCTCTCAGTTGAGTAATAATCTCTGAGTTTAGTAACACTCTCTCAGTTGAGTAATACTCTCTCAGTTTAGTAATACTCTCAGAGTTGAGTAATACTCTCTCAGTTTAGTAATACTCTCTCAGTTGAGTAATACTCTCTGAATCTAGTAACACTCTCTCAGTTTAGTAAAACTGTCTCAGTTTAGTAATACTGGCTCAGTTTAGTAATACTCTCTCAGTTTAGTAATATTCTCTCAGCTCTCTCAGTTTAGTAATACTCTCTCAGTTTAGTAATATTCTCTCAGTTTAGTAATACTCTCTCAGTCTAGTAACACTCTCTCAGTTTAGTAATACTCTCTCAGTTTACTACTACTCTCTCAGTTTAGTAATAATCTCTCAGTTTAGAAAACCTCTCTCAGTTTAGTAATACTCTCTCAGTTGAGTAATAATCTCTCTGTTGAGTAATACTCTCTCAGTTTAGTAATACTCTCTCAGTTTAGTAATACTCTCTCAGTTGAGTAATACTCTCTCAGTCTAGTAATACTCTCTCATTTGAGTAATATTCTCTCAGTTTAGTAACACTCTCTCTGTTGAGTAATATTCTATCAGTTAGGTAATACTCTCTCAGTTGAGTAATACTCTCTCAGTATAGTAACACTCTCTCAGCTTAGTAATACTCTCTCAGTTCAGTAATACTCTCTCAGTTGAGTAATAATCTCTCCATTGAGTAATATTATATCAGTTAAGGAAAACTCTCTCAGTTTAGTAATACTCTCTCAGTTTAGTAATACTCTCTCAGTCTAGTAACACTCTCTCAGTTTAGTAACACTCTCTCAGTTTAGTAATATTCTCTCAGTTTAGTAATACTCTCTCAGTCTAGTAATACTCTCTCAGTTGAGTAATATTCTCTCAGTTTAGTAACACTCTCTCCGTTGAGTAATATTCTATCAGGTTAGTAATACTCTCTCAGTTGAGTAATACTCTCTCAGTATAGTAACACTCTCTCAGCTTAGTAATACTCTCTCTGTTCAGTAATACTCTCTCAGTTGAGTAATAATCTCTCCATTGAGTAATATTATATCAGTTTAGTAAAACTCTCTCGGGTTAGTAATACTCTCTCAGTTTAGTAAGACTCTCTCAGTTTAGTAATACTCTCTCAGTCTTGTAATACTCTCTCAGCTCTCTCAGTTTAGTAATACTCTCTCAGTTTAGTAACACTCTCTCAGTTTAGTAATACTCTCTCAGTCTAGTAACACTCTCTCAGTTTAGTATCACTCTCTCAGTTTAGTAAAACTCTCTCAGTTTAGTAATACTCTCTCAGTTGAGTTAAACTCTCTCAGTTTAGTAATACTCTCTCAGTTGAGTAATAATCTCTCAGTTTAGTAATACTCTCTCAGTTGAGTAATACTCTCTCAGTTTAGTAAAACTCTCTCAGTTTAGTAATACTCTCTCAGTTGAGTAATACTCTCTGAGTCTAGTAACACTCTCTCAGTTTAGTAAAACTGTCTCAGTTTAGTAATACTGGCTCAGTTTAGTAATACTCTCTCAGTTTAGTAATATTCTCTCAGTTTAGTAATATTCTCTCAGCTCTCTCAGTTCAGTAATACTCTCTCAGTTTAGTAATATTCTCTCAGTTTAGTAATACTCTCTCAGTTTAGTAATATTATCTCAGCTCTCTCAGTTTAGTAATACTCTCTCAGTTGAGTAATAATCTCTCCGTTGAGTAATACTCTCTCAGTCTAGTAATACTCTCTCAGTTTAGTAATATTCTCTCAGTTTAGTAATATTCTCTCAGTTTAGTAATATTCTCTCAGCTCTCTCAGTTTAGTAATATTCTCTCAGTTTAGTAATATTCTCTCGGGTTAGTAATACTCTCTCAGTTTAGTAAAACTCTCTCAGTTTAGTAATACTCTCTCAGTCTAGTAACACTCTCTCAGTTTAGTAACACTCTCTCAGTTTAGTAAAACTCTCTCAGTTTAGTAATACTCTCTCAGTTTAGTAATACTCTCTCAGTTTAGTAATATTCTCTCAGTTTAGTAATATTCTCTCAGCTCTCTCAGTTTAGTAATACTCTCTCTGTTTAGTAATATTCTCTCAGTTTAGTAATACTCTCTCAGTCTAGTAACGCTCTCTCAGTTTAGTAATACTCTCTCAGTTTACTACTACTCTCTCAGTTTAGTAATATTCTCTCAGTTTAGAAAACCTCTCTCAGTTTAGTAATCCTCTCTCAGTTGAGTAATAATCTCTCTGTTGAGTAATACTCTCTCAGTTTAGTAATACTCTCTCAGTTTAGTAATACTCTCTCAGTTGAGTAATACTCTCTCAGTCTAGTAATACTCTCTCAGTTGAGTAATATTCTCTCAGTTTAGTAACACTCTCTCCGTTGAGTAATATTCTATCAGTTTAGTAATACTCTCTCAGTTGAGTAATACTCTCTCAGTGTAGTAACACTCTCTCAGCTTAGTAATACTCTCTCAGTCTAGTAATATTATCTCAGCTCTCTCAGTTGAGTAATATTCTCTCAGTTTAGTAAAACTCTCTAAGATTAGTAATACTCTCTCAGTTTGGTAACACTCTCTCAGTTAAGTAATACTCTCTCTGTTTAGTAATACTCTCTCAGTTTAGTTATATTCTCTCAGTTTAGTAATATTATCTCAGCTCTCTCAGTTTAGTAATACTCTCTCAGTTTAGTAATATTCTCTCAGTTTAGTAATACTCTCTCAGTCTAGTAATACTCTCTCAGTTGAGTAATATTCTCTCAGTTTAGTAACACTCTCTCCGTTGAGTAATATTCTATCAGTTTAGTAATACTCTCTCAGTTGAGTAATACTCTCGCAGTATAGTAACACTCTCTCAGCTTAGTAATACTCTCTCTGTTCAGTAATACTCTCTCAGTTGAGTAATAATCTCTCCATTGAGTAATATTATATCAGTTTAGTAAAACTCTCTCGGGTTAGTAATACTCTCTCAGTTTAGTAAAACTCTCTCAGTTTAGTAATACTCTCTCAGTCTTGTAATACTCTCTCAGCTCTCTCAGTTTAGTAATACTCTCTCAGTTTAGTAACACTCTCTCAGTTTAGTAATACTCTCTCAGTCTAGTAACACTCTCTCAGTTTAGTAATACTCTCTCAGTTTAGTAATACTCTCTCAGTTGAGTTAAACTCTCTCAATTTAGTAATACTCTCTCAGTTGAGTAATAATCTCTGAGTTTAGTAACACTCTCTCAGTTGAGTAATACTCTCTCAGTTGAGTAATATTCTCTCAGTTTAGTAATATTCTCTCAGTTTAGTAATATTCTCTCAGCTCTCTCAGTTTAGTAATATTGTCTCAGTTTAGTAATATTCTCTCAGTTTAGTAATACTCTCTCGGGTTAGTAATACTCTCTCAGTTTAGTAAAACTCTCTCAGTTTAGTAATACTCTATCAGTCTTGTAATACTCTCTCAGCTCTCTCAGTTTAGTAATATTATCTCAGCTCTCTCAGTTTAGTAATACTCTCTCAGTTGAGTAATAATCTCTCCGTTGAGTAATACTCTCTCAGTCTAGTAATACTCTCTCAGTTTAGTAATATTCTCTCAGTTTAGTAATATTCTCTCAGTTTAGTAATATTCTCTCAGCTCTCTCAGTTTAGTAATATTCTCTCAGTTTAGTAATATTCTCTCAGTTTAGTAATATTCTCTCAGTTTAGTAATACTCTCTCGGGTTAGTGATACTCTCTCAGTTCAGCAAAACTCTCTCAGTCTAGTAACACTCTCTCAGTCTAGTAACACTCTCTCAGTTTAGTAACACTCTCTCAGTTTAGTAAAACTCTCTCAGTTTAGTAATACTCTCTCAGTTGAGTTAAACTCTCTCAGTTTAGTAATACTCTCTCAGTTGAGTAATAATCTCTGAGTTTAGTAACACTCTCTCAGTTGAGTAATACTCTCTCAGTTTAGTAATACTCTCTCAGTTGAGAAATACTCTCTGAGTCTAGTAACACTCTCTCAGTTTAGTAAAAATGTCTCAGTTTAGTAATACTGTCTCAGTTTAGTAATACTCTCTCAGTTTAGTAATATTCTCTCAGTTTAGTAATATTCTCTCAGCTCTCTCAGTTAAGTAATACTCTCTCCATTTAGTAATATTCTCTCAGTTTAGTAATACTCTCTCAGTCTAGTAACGCTCTCTCAGTTTAGTAATACTCTCTCAGTTTACTACTACTCTCTCAGTTTAGTAATATTCTCTCAGTTTAGAAAACCTCTCTCAGTTTAGTAATCCTCTCTCAGTTGAGTAATAAACTCTCTGTTGAGTAATACTCTCTCAGTCTAGTAATACTCTCTCAGTTTAGTAATATTCTCTCAGTTTAGTAATATTCTCTCAGCTCTCTCAGTTTAGTAATATTCTCTCAGTTTAGTAATATTCTCTCAGTTTAGTAATACTCTCTCGGGTTAGTAATACTCTCTCAGTTTAGTAAAACTCTCTCAGTTTAGTAATACTCTCTCAGTCTAGTAACACTCTCTCAGTTTAGTAAAACTCTCTCAGTTTAGTAATACTCTCTCAGTTGAGTTAAACTCTCTCAGTTTAGTAATACTCTCTCAGTTGAGTAATAATCTCTGAGTTTAGTAACACTCTCTCAGTTGAGTAATACTCTCTCAGTTTAGTAATACTCTCTCAGTTGAGAAATACTCTCTGAGTCTAGTAACACTCTCTCAGTTTAGTAAAACTGTCTCAGTTTAGTAATACTATCTCAGTTTAGTAATACTCTCTCAGTTTAGTAATATTCTCTCAATTTAGTAATATTCTCTCAGCTCTCTCAGTTTAGTAATACTCTCTCCGTTTAGTAATATTCTCTCAGTTTAGTAATACTCTCTCAGTCTAGTAACGCTCTCTCAGTTTAGTAATACTCTCTCAGTTTACTACTACTCTCTCAGTTTAGTAATATTCTCTCAGTTTAGAAAACCTCTCTCAGTTTAGTAATCATCTCTCAGTTGAGTAATAATCTCTCTGTTGAGTAATACTCTCTCAGTTTAGTAATACTCTCTCAGTTTAGTAATATTCTCTCAGTTTAGTAATATTCTCTCAGTTTAGTAATACTCTCTCAGTTTAGTATCACTCTCTCAGTTTAGTAAAACTCTCTCAGTTTAGTAATACTCTCTCAGTTGAGTTAAACTCTCTCAGTTTAGTAATACTCTCTCAGTTGAGTAATAATCTCTCAGTTTAGTAATACTCTCTCAGTTGAGTAATACTCTCTCAGTTTAGTAAAACTCTCTCAGTTTAGTAATACTCTCTCAGTTGAGTAATACTCTCTGAGTCTAGTAACACTCTCTCAGTTTAGTAAAACTGTCTCAGTTTAGTAATACTGGCTCAGTTTAGTAATACTCTCTCAGTTTAGTAATATTCTCTCAGTTTAGTAATATTCTCTCAGCTCTCTCAGTTCAGTAATACTCTCTCAGTTTAGTAATATTCTCTCAGTTTAGTAATACTCTCTCAGTTTAGTAATATTATCTCAGCTCTCTCAGTTTAGTAATACTCTCTCAGTTGAGTAATAATCTCTCCGTTGAGTAATACTCTCTCAGTCTAGTAATACTCTCTCAGTTTAGTAATATTCTCTCAGTTTAGTAATATTCTCTCAGTTTAGTAATATTCTCTCAGCTCTCTCAGTTTAGTAATATTCTCTCAGTTTAGTAATATTCTCTCGGGTTAGTAATACTCTCTCAGTTTAGTAAAACTCTCTCAGTTTAGTAATACTCTCTCAGTCTAGTAACACTCTCTCAGTTTAGTAACACTCTCTCAGTTTAGTAAAACTCTCTCAGTTTAGTAATACTCTCTCAGTTTAGTAATACTCTCTCAGTTTAGTAATATTCTCTCAGTTTAGTAATATTCTCTCAGCTCTCTCAGTTTAGTAATACTCTCTCTGTTTAGTAATATTCTCTCAGTTTAGTAATACTCTCTCAGTCTAGTAACGCTCTCTCAGTTTAGTAATACTCTCTCAGTTTACTACTACTCTCTCAGTTTAGTAATATTCTCTCAGTTTAGAAAACCTCTCTCAGTTTAGTAATCCTCTCTCAGTTGAGTAATAATCTCTCTGTTGAGTAATACTCTCTCAGTTTAGTAATACTCTCTCAGTTTAGTAATACTCTCTCAGTTGAGTAATACTCTCTCAGTCTAGTAATACTCTCTCAGTTGAGTAATATTCTCTCAGTTTAGTAACACTCTCTCCGTTGAGTAATATTCTATCAGTTTAGTAATACTCTCTCAGTTGAGTAATACTCTCTCAGTGTAGTAACACTCTCTCAGCTTAGTAATACTCTCTCAGTCTAGTAATATTATCTCAGCTCTCTCAGTTGAGTAATATTCTCTCAGTTTAGTAAAACTCTCTAAGATTAGTAATACTCTCTCAGTTTGGTAACACTCTCTCAGTTAAGTAATACTCTCTCTGTTTAGTAATACTCTCTCAGTTTAGTTATATTCTCTCAGTTTAGTAATATTATCTCAGCTCTCTCAGTTTAGTAATACTCTCTCAGTTTAGTAATATTCTCTCAGTTTAGTAATACTCTCTCAGTCTAGTAATACTCTCTCAGTTGAGTAATATTCTCTCAGTTTAGTAACACTCTCTCCGTTGAGTAATATTCTATCAGTTTAGTAATACTCTCTCAGTTGAGTAATACTCTCGCAGTATAGTAACACTCTCTCAGCTTAGTAATACTCTCTCTGTTCAGTAATACTCTCTCAGTTGAGTAATAATCTCTCCATTGAGTAATATTATATCAGTTTAGTAAAACTCTCTCGGGTTAGTAATACTCTCTCAGTTTAGTAAAACTCTCTCAGTTTAGTAATACTCTCTCAGTCTTGTAATACTCTCTCAGCTCTCTCAGTTTAGTAATACTCTCTCAGTTTAGTAACACTCTCTCAGTTTAGTAATACTCTCTCAGTCTAGTAACACTCTCTCAGTTTAGTAATACTCTCTCAGTTTAGTAATACTCTCTCAGTTGAGTTAAACTCTCTCAATTTAGTAATACTCTCTCAGTTGAGTAATAATCTCTGAGTTTAGTAACACTCTCTCAGTTGAGTAATACTCTCTCAGTTGAGTAATATTCTCTCAGTTTAGTAATATTCTCTCAGTTTAGTAATATTCTCTCAGCTCTCTCAGTTTAGTAATATTGTCTCAGTTTAGTAATATTCTCTCAGTTTAGTAATACTCTCTCGGGTTAGTAATACTCTCTCAGTTTAGTAAAACTCTCTCAGTTTAGTAATACTCTATCAGTCTTGTAATACTCTCTCAGCTCTCTCAGTTTAGTAATATTATCTCAGCTCTCTCAGTTTAGTAATACTCTCTCAGTTGAGTAATAATCTCTCCGTTGAGTAATACTCTCTCAGTCTAGTAATACTCTCTCAGTTTAGTAATATTCTCTCAGTTTAGTAATATTCTCTCAGTTTAGTAATATTCTCTCAGCTCTCTCAGTTTAGTAATATTCTCTCAGTTTAGTAATATTCTCTCAGTTTAGTAATATTCTCTCAGTTTAGTAATACTCTCTCGGGTTAGTGATACTCTCTCAGTTCAGTAAAACTCTCTCAGTCTAGTAACACTCTCTCAGTCTAGTAACACTCTCTCAGTTTAGTAACACTCTCTCAGTTTAGTAAAACTCTCTCAGTTTAGTAATACTCTCTCAGTTGAGTTAAACTCTCTCAGTTTAGTAATACTCTCTCAGTTGAGTAATAATCTCTGAGTTTAGTAACACTCTCTCAGTTGAGTAATACTCTCTCAGTTTAGTAATACTCTCTCAGTTGAGAAATACTCTCTGAGTCTAGTAACACTCTCTCAGTTTAGTAAAAATGTCTCAGTTTAGTAATACTGTCTCAGTTTAGTAATACTCTCTCAGTTTAGTAATATTCTCTCAGTTTAGTAATATTCTCTCAGCTCTCTCAGTTAAGTAATACTCTCTCCATTTAGTAATATTCTCTCAGTTTAGTAATACTCTCTCAGTCTAGTAACGCTCTCTCAGTTTAGTAATACTCTCTCAGTTTACTACTACTCTCTCAGTTTAGTAATATTCTCTCAGTTTAGAAAACCTCTCTCAGTTTAGTAATCCTCTCTCAGTTGAGTAATAAACTCTCTGTTGAGTAATACTCTCTCAGTCTAGTAATACTCTCTCAGTTTAGTAATATTCTCTCAGTTTAGTAATATTCTCTCAGCTCTCTCAGTTTAGTAATATTCTCTCAGTTTAGTAATATTCTCTCAGTTTAGTAATACTCTCTCGGGTTAGTAATACTCTCTCAGTTTAGTAAAACTCTCTCAGTTTAGTAATACTCTCTCAGTCTAGTAACACTCTCTCAGTTTAGTAAAACTCTCTCAGTTTAGTAATACTCTCTCAGTTGAGTTAAACTCTCTCAGTTTAGTAATACTCTCTCAGTTGAGTAATAATCTCTGAGTTTAGTAACACTCTCTCAGTTGAGTAATACTCTCTCAGTTTAGTAATACTCTCTCAGTTGAGAAATACTCTCTGAGTCTAGTAACACTCTCTCAGTTTAGTAAAACTGTCTCAGTTTAGTAATACTATCTCAGTTTAGTAATACTCTCTCAGTTTAGTAATATTCTCTCAATTTAGTAATATTCTCTCAGCTCTCTCAGTTTAGTAATACTCTCTCCGTTTAGTAATATTCTCTCAGTTTAGTAATACTCTCTCAGTCTAGTAACGCTCTCTCAGTTTAGTAATACTCTCTCAGTTTACTACTACTCTCTCAGTTTAGTAATATTCTCTCAGTTTAGAAAACCTCTCTCAGTTTAGTAATCATCTCTCAGTTGAGTAATAATCTCTCTGTTGAGTAATACTCTCTCAGTTTAGTAATACTCTCTCAGTTTAGTAATACTCTCTCAGTTGAGTAATACTCTCTCAGTCTAGTAATACTCTCTCAGTTGAGTAATACTCTCTCAGTTGAGTAATATTCTCTCAGTTTAGTAACACTCTCTCCGTTGAGTAATATTCTATCAGTTTAGTAATACTCTCTCAGTTGAGTAATACTCTCTCAGTATAGTAACACTCTCTCAGCTTAGTAATACTCTCTCAGTTGAGTAATAATCTCTCCATTGAGTAATATTATATACGTTTAGTAAAACTCTCTCAGTTTAGTAATACTCTCTCAGTTTGGTAACACTCTCTCAGTTAAGTAATACTCTCTCTGTTTAGTAATACTCTCTCAGTTTAGTTATATTCTCTCAGTTTAGTAATATTATCTCAGCTCTCTCAGTTTAGTAATACTCTCTCAGTTTAGTAATATTCTCTCAGTTTAGTAATACTCTCTCAGTCTAGTAATACTCTCTCAGTTGAGTAATATTCTCTCAGTATAGTAACACTCTCTCAGCTTAGTAATACTCTCTCTGTTCAGTAATACTCTCTCAGTTGAGTAATAATCTCTCCATTGAGTAATACTCTCTCAGTTTAGTAATACTCTCTCGGTTTAGTAATACTCTCTCAGTTTAGTAAGACTCTCTCAGTTTAGTAATACTCTCTCAGTTTAGTAATACTCTCTCAGTTTAGTAATACTCTCTCAGTTTAGTAATACTCTCTCAGTTTAGTAATACTCTCTCAGTCTAGTAACACTCTCTCAGTTTAGTAAAACTCTCTCAGTTTAGTAATACTCTCTCAGTTGAGTTAAACTCTCTCAGTTTAGTAATACTCTCTCAGTTGAGTAATAATCTCTGAGTTTAGTAACACTCTCTCAGTTGAGTAATACTCTCTCAGTTTAGTAATACTCTCTCAGTTGAGAAATACTCTCTGAGTCTAGTAACACTCTCTCAGTTTAGTAAAACTGTCTCAGTTTAGTAATACTATCTCAGTTTAGTAATACTCTCTCAGTTTAGTAATATTCTCTCAATTTAGTAATATTCTCTCAGCTCTCTCAGTTTAGTAATACTCTCTCCGTTTAGTAATATTCTCTCAGTTTAGTAATACTCTCTCAGTCTAGTAACGCTCTCTCAGTTTAGTAATACTCTCTCAGTTTACTACTACTCTCTCAGTTTAGTAATATTCTCTCAGTTTAGAAAACCTCTCTCAGTTTAGTAATCATCTCTCAGTTGAGTAATAATCTCTCTGTTGAGTAATACTCTCTCAGTTTAGTAATACTCTCTCAGTTTAGTAATACTCTCTCAGTTGAGTAATACTCTCTCAGTCTAGTAATACTCTCTCAGTTGAGTAATACTCTCTCAGTTGAGTAATATTCTCTCAGTTTAGTAACACTCTCTCCGTTGAGTAATATTCTATCAGTTTAGTAATACTCTCTCAGTTGAGTAATACTCTCTCAGTATAGTAACACTCTCTCAGCTTAGTAATACTCTCTCAGTTGAGTAATAATCTCTCCATTGAGTAATATTATATACGTTTAGTAAAACTCTCTCAGTTTAGTAATACTCTCTCAGTTTGGTAACACTCTCTCAGTTAAGTAATACTCTCTCTGTTTAGTAATACTCTCTCAGTTTAGTTATATTCTCTCAGTTTAGTAATATTATCTCAGCTCTCTCAGTTTAGTAATACTCTCTCAGTTTAGTAATATTCTCTCAGTTTAGTAATACTCTCTCAGTCTAGTAATACTCTCTCAGTTGAGTAATATTCTCTCAGTATAGTAACACTCTCTCAGCTTAGTAATACTCTCTCTGTTCAGTAATACTCTCTCAGTTGAGTAATAATCTCTCCATTGAGTAATATTATATCAGTTTAGTAAAACTCTCTCAGTTTAGTAATACTCTCTCAGTTTAGTAAGACTCTCTCAGTTTAGTAATACTCTCTCAGTTTAGTAATATTCTCTCAGGTTTAGTAATACTCTCTCAGTTTAGTAACACTCTCTCAGTTTAGTAATACTCTCTCAGTCTAGTAACACTCTCTCAGTTTAGTAACACTCTCTCAGTTTAGTAAAACTCTCTCAGTTTAGTAATACTCTCTCAGTTGAGTTAAACTCTCTCAGTTTAGTAATACTCTCTCAGTTGAGTAATAATCTCTGAGTTTAGTAACACTCTCTCAGTTGAGTAATACTCTCTCAGTTTAGTAATACTCTCAGAGTTGAGTAATACTCTCTCAGTTTAGTAATACTCTCTCAGTTTAGTAATACTCTCTCAGTTGAGTAATACTCTCTGAGTCTAGTAACACTCTCTCAGTTTAGTAAAACTGTCTCAGTTTAGTAATACTGGCTCAGTTTAGTAATACTCTCTCAGTTTAGTAATATTCTCTCAGTTTAGTAATACTCTCTCAGTTGAGTAATAATCTCTCTGTTGAGTAATACTCTCTCAGTTTAGTAATGCTCTCTCAGTTTAGTAATACTCTCTCAGTTGAGTAATACTCTCTCAGTCTAGTAATACTCTCTCAGTTGAGTAATATTCTCTCAGTTTAGTAACACTCTCTCTGTTGAGTAATATTCTATCAGTTAGGTAATACTCTCTCAGTTGAGTAATACTCTCTCAGTATAGTAACACTCTCTCAGCTTAGTAATACTCTCTCAGTTCAGTAATACTCTCTCAGTTGAGTAATAATCTCTCCATTGAGTAATATTATATCAGTTGAGTAATACTCTCTCAGTTTAGTAATACTCTCTCAGTTGAGAAATACTCTCTGAGTCTAGTAACACTCTCTCAGTTTAGTAAAAATGTCTCAGTTTAGTAATACTGTCTCAGTTTAGTAATACTCTCTCAGTTTAGTAATATTCTCTCAGTTTAGTAATATTCTCTCAGCTCTCTCAGTTAAGTAATACTCTCTCCATTTAGTAATATTCTCTCAGTTTAGTAATACTCTCTCAGTCTAGTAACGCTCTCTCAGTTTAGTAATACTCTCTCAGTTTACTACTACTCTCTCAGTTTAGTAATATTCTCTCAGTTTAGAAAACCTCTCTCAGTTTAGTAATCCTCTCTCAGTTGAGTAATAAACTCTCTGTTGAGTAATACTCTCTCAGTCTAGTAATACTCTCTCAGTTTAGTAATATTCTCTCAGTTTAGTAATATTCTCTCAGCTCTCTCAGTTTAGTAATATTCTCTCAGTTTAGTAATATTCTCTCAGTTTAGTAATACTCTCTCGGGTTAGTAATACTCTCTCAGTTTAGTAAAACTCTCTCAGTTTAGTAATACTCTCTCAGTCTAGTAACACTCTCTCAGTTTAGTAAAACTCTCTCAGTTTAGTAATACTCTCTCAGTTGAGTTAAACTCTCTCAGTTTAGTAATACTCTCTCAGTTGAGTAATAATCTCTGAGTTTAGTAACACTCTCTCAGTTGAGTAATACTCTCTCAGTTTAGTAATACTCTCTCAGTTGAGAAATACTCTCTGAGTCTAGTAACACTCTCTCAGTTTAGTAAAACTGTCTCAGTTTAGTAATACTATCTCAGTTTAGTAATACTCTCTCAGTTTAGTAATATTCTCTCAATTTAGTAATATTCTCTCAGCTCTCTCAGTTTAGTAATACTCTCTCCGTTTAGTAATATTCTCTCAGTTTAGTAATACTCTCTCAGTCTAGTAACGCTCTCTCAGTTTAGTAATACTCTCTCAGTTTACTACTACTCTCTCAGTTTAGTAATATTCTCTCAGTTTAGAAAACCTCTCTCAGTTTAGTAATCATCTCTCAGTTGAGTAATAATCTCTCTGTTGAGTAATACTCTCTCAGTTTAGTAATACTCTCTCAGTTTAGTAATACTCTCTCAGTTGAGTAATACTCTCTCAGTCTAGTAATACTCTCTCAGTTGAGTAATACTCTCTCAGTTGAGTAATATTCTCTCAGTTTAGTAACACTCTCTCCGTTGAGTAATATTCTATCAGTTTAGTAATACTCTCTCAGTTGAGTAATACTCTCTCAGTATAGTAACACTCTCTCAGCTTAGTAATACTCTCTCAGTTGAGTAATAATCTCTCCATTGAGTAATATTATATACGTTTAGTAAAACTCTCTCAGTTTAGTAATACTCTCTCAGTTTGGTAACACTCTCTCAGTTAAGTAATACTCTCTCTGTTTAGTAATACTCTCTCAGTTTAGTTATATTCTCTCAGTTTAGTAATATTATCTCAGCTCTCTCAGTTTAGTAATACTCTCTCAGTTTAGTAATATTCTCTCAGTTTAGTAATACTCTCTCAGTCTAGTAATACTCTCTCAGTTGAGTAATATTCTCTCAGTATAGTAACACTCTCTCAGCTTAGTAATACTCTCTCTGTTCAGTAATACTCTCTCAGTTTAGTAATACTCTCTCAGTTGAGTAATACTCTCTCAGTTTAGTAATACTCTCTCAGTTTAGTAATACTCTCTCAGTTTAGTAAGACTCTCTCAGTTTAGTAATACTCTCTCAGTCTCTCAGTTTAGTAATACTCTCTCAGTTTAGTAACACTCTCTCAGTTTAGTAATACTCTCTCAGTCTAGTAACACTCTCTCAGTTTAGTAAAACTCTCTCAGTTTAGTAATACTCTCTCAGTTGAGTTAAACTCTCTCAGTTTAGTAATACTCTCTCAGTTGAGTAATAATCTCTGAGTTTAGTAACACTCTCTCAGTTGAGTAATACTCTCTCAGTTTAGTAATACTCTCTCAGTTGAGAAATACTCTCTGAGTCTAGTAACACTCTCTCAGTTTAGTAAAACTGTCTCAGTTTAGTAATACTATCTCAGTTTAGTAATACTCTCTCAGTTTAGTAATATTCTCTCAATTTAGTAATATTCTCTCAGCTCTCTCAGTTTAGTAATACTCTCTCCGTTTAGTAATATTCTCTCAGTTTAGTAATACTCTCTCAGTCTAGTAACGCTCTCTCAGTTTAGTAATACTCTCTCAGTTTACTACTACTCTCTCAGTTTAGTAATATTCTCTCAGTTTAGAAAACCTCTCTCAGTTTAGTAATCATCTCTCAGTTGAGTAATAATCTCTCTGTTGAGTAATACTCTCTCAGTTTAGTAATACTCTCTCAGTTTAGTAATACTCTCTCAGTTGAGTAATACTCTCTCAGTCTAGTAATACTCTCTCAGTTGAGTAATACTCTCTCAGTTGAGTAATATTCTCTCAGTTTAGTAACACTCTCTCCGTTGAGTAATATTCTATCAGTTTAGTAATACTCTCTCAGTTGAGTAATACTCTCTCAGTATAGTAACACTCTCTCAGCTTAGTAATACTCTCTCAGTTGAGTAATAATCTCTCCATTGAGTAATATTATATACGTTTAGTAAAACTCTCTCAGTTTAGTAATACTCTCTCAGTTTGGTAACACTCTCTCAGTTAAGTAATACTCTCTCTGTTTAGTAATACTCTCTCAGTTTAGTTATATTCTCTCAGTTTAGTAATATTATCTCAGCTCTCTCAGTTTAGTAATACTCTCTCAGTTTAGTAATATTCTCTCAGTTTAGTAATACTCTCTCAGTCTAGTAATACTCTCTCAGTTGAGTAATATTCTCTCAGTATAGTAACACTCTCTCAGCTTAGTAATACTCTCTCTGTTCAGTAATACTCTCTCAGTTGAGTAATAATCTCTCCATTGAGTAATATTATATCAGTTTAGTAAAACTCTCTCGGGTTAGTAATACTCTCTCAGTTTAGTAAGACTCTCTCAGTTTAGTAATACTCTCTCAGTTTAGTAATACTCTCTCAGTTTAGTAATACTCTCTCAGTTTAGTAATATTCTCTCAGTTTAGTAATACTCTCTCAGTCTAGTAACACTCTCTCAGTTTAGTAACACTCTCTCAGTTTAGTAAAACTCTCTCAGTTTAGTAATACTCTCTCAGTTGAGTTAAACTCTCTCAGTTTAGTAATACTCTCTCAGTTGAGTAATAATCTCTGAGTTTAGTAACACTCTCTCAGTTGAGTAATACTCTCTCAGTTTAGTAATACTCTCAGAGTTGAGTAATACTCTCTCAGTTTAGTAATACTCTCTCAGTTTAGTAATACTCTCTCAGTTGAGTAATACTCTCTGAGTCTAGTAACACTCTCTCAGTTTAGTAAAACTGTCTCAGTTTAGTAATACTGGCTCAGTTTAGTAATACTCTCTCAGTTTAGTAATATTCTCTCAGTTTAGTAATACTCTCTCAGTTGAGTAATAATCTCTCTGTTGAGTAATACTCTCTCAGTT
Source organism: Salvelinus alpinus (assembly GCF_045679555.1). Classification (NCBI taxonomy): domain Eukaryota; kingdom Metazoa; phylum Chordata; class Actinopteri; order Salmoniformes; family Salmonidae; genus Salvelinus; species Salvelinus alpinus. Next base: position 46,382,383 of record NC_092107.1, on the reverse strand, counting down.
TAGTAATGCTCTCTCAGTTTAGTAATACTCTCTCAGTTGAGTAATACTCTCTCAGTCTAGTAATACTCTCTCAGTTGAGTAATATTCTCTCAGTTTAGTAACACTCTCTCTGTTGAGTAATATTCTATCAGTTAGGTAATACTCTCTCAGTTGAGTAATACTCTCTCAGTATAGTAACACTCTCTCAGCTTAGTAATACTCTCTCAGTTCAGTAATACTCTCTCAGTTGAGTAATAATCTCTCCATTGAGTAATATTATATCAGTTTAGTAAAACTCTCTCAGTTTAGTAATACTCTCTCAGTTTAGTAATACTCTCTCAGTCTAGTAACACTCTCTCAGTTTAGTAACACTCTCTCAGTTTAGTAAAACTCTCTCAGTTTAGTAATAATCTCGCAGTTGAGTTAAACTCTCTCAGTTTAGTAATACTCTCTCAGTTGAGTAATAATCTCTGAGTTTAGTAACACTCTCTCAGTTGAGTAATACTCTCTCAGTTTAGTAATACTCTCTCAGTTGAGTAATACTCTCTGAGTCTAGTAACACTCTCTCAGTTTAGTAAAACTGTCTCAGTTTAGTAATACTCTCTCAGTTTAGTAATACTCTCTCAGTTTAGTAATATTCTCTCAGTTTAGTAATATTCTCTCAGCTCTCTCAGTTTAGTAATACTCTCTCAGTCTAGTAATGCTCTCTCAGTTTAGTAATACTCTCTCAGTTTACTACTACTCTCTCAGTTTAGTAATATTCTCTCAGTTTAGAACACCTCTCTCAGTTTAGTAATCCTCTCTCAGTTGAGTAATAATCTCTCTGTTGAGTAATACTCTCTCAGTTTAGTAATACTCTCTCAGTTTAGTAATACTCTCTCAGTTGAGTAATACTCTCTCAGTCTAGTAATACTCTCTCAGTTGAGTAATATTCTCTCAGTTTAGTAACACTCTCTCCGTTGAGTAATATTCTATCAGTTTAGTAATACTCTCTCAGTTGAGTAATACTCTCGCAGTATAGTAACACTCTCTCAGCTTAGTAATACTCTCTCAGTTGAGTAATACTCTCTCCATTGAGTAATATTATATAAGTTTAGTAAAACTCTCTCAGTTTAGTAATACTCTCTCAGTTGAGTAATACTCTCTCAGTTTAGTAATACTCTCTCAGTTTAGTAATACTCTCTCAGTTGAGTAATACTCTCTGAGTCTAGTAACACTCTCTCAGTTTAGTAAAACTGTCTCAGTTTAGTAATACTGGCTCAGTTTAGTAATACTCTCTCAGTTTAGTAATATTCTCTCAGTTTAGTAATATTCTCTCAGCTCTCTCAGTTGAGTAATAATCTCTCTGTTGAGTAATACTCTCTCAGTTTAGTAATACTCTCTCAGTTTAGTAATACTCTCTCAGTTGAGTAATACTCTCTCAGTCTAGTAATACTCTCTCAGTTGAGTAATACTCTCTCAGTTGAGTAATATTCTCTCAGTTTAGTAACACTCTCTCCGTTGAGTAATATTCTATCAGTTTAGTAATACTCTCTCAGTTGAGTAATACTCTCTCAGTATAGTAACACTCTCTCAGCTTAGTAATACTCTCTCAGTTGAGTAATAATCTCTCCATTGAGTAATATTATATACGTTTAGTAAAACTCTCTCAGTTTAGTAATACTCTCTCAGTTTGGTAACACTCTCTCAGTTAAGTAATACTCTCTCTGTTTAGTAATACTCTCTCAGTTTAGTTATATTCTCTCAGTTTAGTAATATTATCTCAGCTCTCTCAGTTTAGTAATACTCTCTCAGTTTAGTAATATTCTCTCAGTTTAGTAATACTCTCTCAGTCTAGTAATACTCTCTCAGTTGAGTAATATTCTCTCAGTATAGTAACACTCTCTCAGCTTAGTAATACTCTCTCTGTTCAGTAATACTCTCTCAGTTGAGTAATAATATCTCCATTGAGTAATATTATATCAGTTTAGTAAAACTCTCTCGGGTTAGTAATACTCTCTCAGTTTAGTAAGACTCTCTCAGTTTAGTAATACTCTCTCAGTTTAGTAATACTCTCTCAGGTTTAGTAATACTCTCTCAGTTTAGTAACACTCTCTCAGTTTAGTAATACTCTCTCAGTCTAGTAACACTCTCTCAGTTTAGTAACACTCTCTCAGTTTAGTAAAACTCTCTCAGTTTAGTAATACTCTCTCAGTTGAGTTAAACTCTCTCAGTTTAGTAATACTCTCTCAGTTGAGTAATAATCTCTGAGTTTAGTAACACTCTCTCAGTTGAGTAATACTCTCTCAGTTTAGTAATACTCTCAGAGTTGAGTAATACTCTCTCAGTTTAGTAATACTCTCTCAGTTTAGTAATACTCTCTCAGTTGAGTAATACTCTCTGAGTCTAGTAACACTCTCTCAGTTTAGTAAAACTGTCTCAGTTTAGTAATACTGGCTCAGTTTAGTAATACTCTCTCAGTTTAGTAATATTCTCTCAGTTTAGTAATACTCTCTCAGTTGAGTAATAATCTCTCTGTTGAGTAATACTCTCTCAGTTTAGTAATGCTCTCTCAGTTTAGTAATACTCTCTCAGTTGAGTAATACTCTCTCAGTCTAGTAATACTCTCTCAGTTGAGTAATATTCTCTCAGTTTAGTAACACTCTCTCTGTTGAGTAATATTCTATCAGTTAGGTAATACTCTCTCAGTTGAGTAATACTCTCTCAGTATAGTAACACTCTCTCAGCTTAGTAATACTCTCTCAGTTCAGTAATACTCTCTCAGTTGAGTAGTAATCTCTCCATTGAGTAATATTATATCAGTTTAGTAAAACTCTCTCAGTTTAGTAATACTCTCTCAGTTTAGTAATACTCTCTCAGTCTAGTAACACTCTCTCAGTTTAGTAACACTCTCTCAGTTTAGTAAAACTCTCTCAGTTTAGTAATAATCTCTCAGTTGAGTTAAACTCTCTCAGTTTAGTAATACTCTCTCAGTTGAGTAATAATCTCTGAGTTTAGTAACACTCTCTCAGTTGAGTAATACTCTCTCAGTTTAGTAATACTCTCTCAGTTGAGTAATACTCTCTGAGTCTAGTAACACTCTCTCAGTTTAGTAAAACTGTCTCAGTTTAGTAATACTCTCTCAGTTTAGTAATACTCTCTCAGTTTAGTAATATTCTCTCAGTTTAGTAATATTCTCTCAGCTCTCTCAGTTTAGTAATACTCTCTCCGTTTAGTAATATTCTCTCAGTTTAGTAATACTCTCTCAGTCTAGTAATGCTCTCTCAGTTTAGTAATACTCTCTCAGTTTACTACTACTCTCTCAGTTTAGTAATATTATCTCAGCTCTCTCAGTTTAGTAATACTCTCTCAGTTTAGTAATATTCTCTCAGTTTAGTAATACTCTCTCAGTCTAGTAATACTCTCTCAGTTGAGTAATATTCTCTCAGTATAGTAACACTCTCTCAGCTTAGTAATACTCTCTCAGTTCAGTAATACTCTCTCAGTTGAGTAATAATCTCTCCATTGAGTAATATTATATCAGTTTAGTAATACTCTCTCAGTTTAGTAATACTCTCTCAGTTTAGTAAGACTCTCTCAGTTTAGTAATACTCTCTCAGTTTAGTAATACTCTCTCAGTTTAGTAATACTCTCTCAGTTTAGTAATACTCTCTCAGTTTAGTAATACTCTCTCAGTTTAGTAATACTCTCTCAGTTTAGTAACACTCTCTCAGTTTAGTAAAACTCTCTCAGTTTAGTAATACTCTCTCAGTTGAGTTAAACTCTCTCAGTTTAGTAATACTCTCTCAGTTGAGTAATAATCTCTGAGTTTAGTAACACTCTCTCAGTTGAGTAATACTCTCTCAGTTTAGTAATACTCTCAGAGTTGAGTAATACTCTCTCAGTTTAGTAATACTCTCTCAGTTTAGTAATACTCTCTCAGTTGAGTAATACTCTCTGAGTCTAGTAACACTCTCTCAGTTTAGTAAAACTGTCTCAGTTTAGTAATACTGGCTCAGTTTAGTAATACTCTCTCAGTTTAGTAATATTCTCTCAGTTTAGTAATACTCTCTCAGTTGAGTAATAATCTCTCTGTTGAGTAATACTCTCTCAGTTTAGTAATGCTCTCTCAGTTTAGTAATACTCTCTCAGTTGAGTAATACTCTCTCAGTCTAGTAATACTCTCTCAGTTGAGTAATATTCTCTCAGTTTAGTAACACTCTCTCTGTTGAGTAATATTCTATCAGTTAGGTAATACTCTCTCAGTTGAGTAATACTCTCTCAGTATAGTAACACTCTCTCAGCTTAGTAATACTCTCTCAGTTCAGTAATACTCTCTCAGTTGAGTAGTAATCTCTCCATTGAGTAATATTATATCAGTTTAGTAAAACTCTCTCAGTTTAGTAATACTCTCTCAGTTTAGTAATACTCTCTCAGTCTAGTAACACTCTCTCAGTTTAGTAACACTCTCTCAGTTTAGTAAAACTCTCTCAGTTTAGTAATAATCTCTCAGTTGAGTTAAACTCTCTCAGTTTAGTAATACTCTCTCAGTTGAGTAATAATCTCTGAGTTTAGTAACACTCTCTCAGTTGAGTAATACTCTCTCAGTTTAGTAATACTCTCTCAGTTGAGTAATACTCTCTGAGTCTAGTAACACTCTCTCAGTTTAGTAAAACTGTCTCAGTTTAGTAATACTCTCTCAGTTTAGTAATACTCTCTCAGTTTAGTAATATTCTCTCAGTTTAGTAATATTCTCTCAGCTCTCTCAGTTTAGTAATACTCTCTCCGTTTAGTAATATTCTCTCAGTTTAGTAATACTCTCTCAGTCTAGTAATGCTCTCTCAGTTTAGTAATACTCTCTCAGTTTACTACTACTCTCTCAGTTTAGTAATATTCTCTCAGTTTAGAAAACCTCTCTCAGTTTAGTAATCCTCTCTCAGTTGAGTAATAATCTCTCTGTTGAGTAATACTCTCTCAGTTTAGTAATACTCTCTCAGTTTAGTAATACTCTCTCAGTTGAGTAATACTCTCTCAGTCTAGTAATACTCTCTCAGTTGAGTAATATTCTCTCAGTTTAGTAACACTCTCTCCGTTGAGTAATATTCTATCAGTTTAGTAATACTCTCTCAGTTGAGTAATACTCTCGCAGTATAGTAACACTCTCTCAGCTTAGTAATACTCTCTCAGTTGAGTAATACTCTCTCCATTGAGTAATATTATATAAGTTTAGTAAAACTCTCTCAGTTTAGTAATACTCTCTCAGTTGAGTAATACACTCTCAGTTTAGTAATACTCTCTCAGTTTAGTAATACTCTCTCAGTTGAGTAATACTCTCTGAGTCTAGTAACACTCTCTCAGTTTAGTAAAACTGTCTCAGTTTAGTAATACTGGCTCAGTTTAGTAATACTCTCTCAGTTTAGTAATATTCTCTCAGTTTAGTAATATTCTCTCAGCTCTCTCAGTTCAGTAATACTCTCTCAGTTTAGTAATATTCTCTCAGTTTAGTAATACTCTCTCAGTTTAGTAATATTATCTCAGCTCTCTCAGTTTAGTAATACTCTCTCAGTTGAGTAATAATCTCTCCGTTGAGTAATACTCTCTCAGTCTAGTAATACTCTCTCAGTTTAGTAATATTCTCTCAGTTTAGTAATATTCTCTCAGTTTAGTAATATTCTCTCAGCTCTCTCAGTTTAGTAATATTCTCTCAGTTTAGTAATATTCTCTCGGGTTAGTAATACTCTCTCAGTTTAGTAAAACTCTCTCAGTTTAGTAATACTCTCTCAGTCTAGTAACACTCTCTCAGTTTAGTAACACTCTCTCAGTTTAGTAAAACTCTCTCAGTTTAGTAATACTCTCTCAGTTTAGTAATACTCTCTCAGTTGAGTAATATTCTCTCAGTTTAGTAAAACTCTCTCAGTTTAGTAATACTCTCTCAGTCTAGTAATACTCTCTCAGTTGAGTAATATTCTCTCAGTTTAGTAACACTCTCTCCGTTGAGTAATATTCTATCAGTTTAGTAATACTCTCTCAGTTGAGTAATACTCTCACAGTCTAGTAACACTCTCTCAGCTTAGTAATACTCTCTCTGTTCAGTAATACTCTCTCAGTTGAGTAATAATCTCTCCATTGAGTAATATTATATCAGTTTAGTAAAACTCTCTCGGGTTAGTAATACTCTCTCAGTTTAGTAAAACTCTCTCAGTTTAGTAATACTCTCTCAGTCTTGTAATACTCTCTCAGCTCTCTCAGTTTAGTAATACTCTCTCAGTTTAGTAACACTCTCTCAGTTTAGTAATACTCTCTCAGTCTAGTAACACTCTCTCAGTTTAGTAATACTCTCTCAGTTTAGTAATACTCTCTCAGTTGAGTTAAACTCTCTCAATTTAGTAATACTCTCTCAGTTGAGTAATAATCTCTGAGTTTAGTAACACTCTCTCAGTTGAGTAATACTCTCTCAGTTGAGTAATATTCTCTCAGTTTAGTAATATTCTCTCAGTTTAGTAATATTCTCTCAGCTCTCTCAGTTTAGTAATATTGTCTCAGTTTAGTAATATTCTCTCAGTTTAGTAATACTCTCTCAGTTGAGTAATAATCTCTGAGTTTAGTAACACTCTCTCAGTTTAGTAATACTCTCTCAGTTGAGTAATACTCTCTCAGTTTAGTAATACTCTCTCAGTTTAGTAATACTCTCTCAGTTGAGTAATACTCTCTGAGTCTAGTAACACTCTCTCAGTTTAGTAAAACTGTCTCAGTTTAGTAATACTGGCTCAGTTTAGTAATACTCTCTCAGTTTAGTAATATTCTCTCAGTTTAGTAATATTCTCTCAGCTCTCTCAGTTCAGTAATACTCTCTCAGTTTAGTAATATTCTCTCAGTTTAGTAATACTCTCTCAGTTTAGTAATATTATCTCAGCTCTCTCAGTTTAGTAATACTCTCTCAGTTGAGTAATAATCTCTCCGTTGAGTAATACTCTCTCAGTCTAGTAATACTCTCTCAGTTTAGTAATATTCTCTCAGTTTAGTAATATTCTCTCAGTTTAGTAATATTCTCTCAGCTCTCTCAGTTTAGTAATATTCTCTCAGTTTAGTAATATTCTCTCGGGTTAGTAATACTCTCTCAGTTTAGTAAAACTCTCTCAGTTTAGTAATACTCTCTCAGTCTAGTAACACTCTCTCAGTTTAGTAACACTCTCTCAGTTTAGTAAAACTCTCTCAGTTTAGTAATACTCTCTCAGTTTAGTAATACTCTCTCAGTTGAGTAATATTCTCTCAGTTTAGTAAAACTCTCTCAGTTTAGTAATACTCTCTCAGTCTAGTAATACTCTCTCAGTTGAGTAATATTCTCTCAGTTTAGTAACACTCTCTCCGTTGAGTAATATTCTATCAGTTTAGTAATACTCTCTCAGTTGAGTAATACTCTCACAGTATAGTAACACTCTCTCAGCTTAGTAATACTCTCTCTGTTCAGTAATACTCTCTCAGTTGAGTAATAATCTCTCCATTGAGTAATATTATATCAGTTTAGTAAAACTCTCTCGGGTTAGTAATACTCTCTCAGTTTAGTAAAACTCTCTCAGTTTAGTAATACTCTCTCAGTCTTGTAATACTCTCTCAGCTCTCTCAGTTTAGTAATACTCTCTCAGTTTAGTAACACTCTCTCAGTTTAGTAATACTCTCTCAGTCTAGTAACACTCTCTCAGTTTAGTAATACTCTCTCAGTTTAGTAATACTCTCTCAGTTGAGTTAAACTCTCTCAATTTAGTAATACTCTCTCAGTTGAGTAATAATCTCTGAGTTTAGTAACACTCTCTCAGTTGAGTAATACTCTCTCAGTTGAGTAATATTCTCTCAGTTTAGTAATATTCTCTCAGTTTAGTAATATTCTCTCAGCTCTCTCAGTTTAGTAATATTGTCTCAGTTTAGTAATATTCTCTCAGTTTAGTAATACTCTCTCGGGTTAGTAATACTCTCTCAGTTTAGTAAAACTCTCTCAGTTTAGTAATACTCTCTCAGCTCTCTCAGTTTAGTAATATTATCTCAGCTCTCTCAGTTTAGTAATACTCTCTCAGTTGAGTAATAATCTCTCCGTTGAGTAATACTCTCTCAGTCTAGTAATACTCTCTCAGTTTAGTAATATTCTCTCAGTTTAGTAATATTCTCTCAGTTTAGTAATATTCTCTCAGCTCTCTCAGTTTAGTAATATTCTCTCAGTTTAGTAATATTCTCTCAGTTTAGTAATATTCTCTCAGTTTAGTAATACTCTCTCGGGTTAGTAATACTCTCTCAGTTCAGTAAAACTCTCTCAGTCTAGTAACACTCTCTCAGTCTAGTAACACTCTCTCAGTTTAGTAACACTCTCTCAGTTTAGTAAAACTCTCTCAGTTTAGTAATACTCTCTCAGTTGAGTTAAACTCTCTCAGTTTAGTAATACTCTCTCAGTTGAGTAATAATCTCTGAGTTTAGTAACACTCTCTCAGTTGAGTAATACTCTCTCAGTTTAGTAATACTCTCTCAGTTGAGAAATACTCTCTGAGTCTAGTAACACTCTCTCAGTTTAGTAAAACTGTCTCAGTTTAGTAATACTGTCTCAGTTTAGTAATACTCTCTCAGTTTAGTAATATTCTCTCAGTTTAGTAATATTCTCTCAGCTCTCTCAGTTTAGTAATACTCTCTCCATTTAGTAAAATTCTCTCAGTTTAGTAATACTCTCTCAGTCTAGTAACGCTCTCTCAGTTTAGTAATACTCTCTCAGTTTACTACTACTCTCTCAGTTTAGTAATATTCTCTCAGTTTAGAAAACCTCTCTCAGTTTAGTAATCCTCTCTCAGTTGAGTAATAATCTCTCTGTTGAGTAATACTCTCTCAGTCTAGTAATACTCTCTCAGTTTAGTAATATTCTCTCAGTTTAGTAAAACTCTCTCAGTTTAGTAATACTCTCTCAGTCTAGTAACACTCTCTCAGTTTAGTAACACTCTCTCAGTTTAGTAAAACTCTCTCAGTTTAGTAATACTCTCTCAGTTGAGTTAAACTCTCTCAGTTTAGTAATACTCTCTCAGTTGAGTAATAATCTCTGAGTTTAGTAACACTCTCTCAGTTTAGTAATACTCTCAGAGTTGAGTAATACTCTCTCAGTTTAGTAATACTCTCTCAGTTTAGTAATACTCTCTCAGTTGAGTAATACTCTCTGAGTCTAGTAACACTCTCTCAGTTTAGTAAAACTGTCTCAGTTTAGTAATACTGGCTCAGTTTAGTAATACTCTCTCAGTTTAGTAATATTCTCTCAGCTCTCTCAGTTTAGTAATACTCTCTCAGTTTAGTAATATTCTCTCAGTTTAGTAATACTCTCTCAGTCTAGTAACACTCTCTCAGTTTAGTAATACTCTCTCAGTTTACTACTACTCTCTCAGTTTAGTAATAATCTCTCAGTTTAGAAAACCTCTCTCAGTTTAGAAAACCTCTCTCAGTTTAGTAATACTCTCTCAGTTGAGTAATAATCTCTCTGTTGAGTAATACTCTCTCAGTTTAGTAATACTCTCTCAGTTTAGTAATACTCTCTCAGTTGAGTAATACTCTCTCAGTCTAGTAATACTCTCTCAGTTGAGTAATATTCTCTCAGTTTAGTAACACTCTCTCTGTTGAGTAATATTCTATCAGTTAGGTAATACTCTCTCAGTTGAGTAATACTCTCTCAGTATAGTAACACTCTCTCAGCTTAGTAATACTCTCTCAGTTCAGTAATACTCTCTCAGTTGAGTAATAATCTCTCCATTGAGTAATATTATATCAGTTTAGTAAAACTCTCTCAGTTTAGTAATACTCTCTCAGTCTAGTAACACTCTCTCAGTTTAGTAACACTCTCTCAGTTTAGTAATATTCTCTCAGTTTAGTAATACTCTCTCAGTCTAGTAATACTCTCTCAGTTGAGTAATATTCTCTCAGTTTAGTAACACTCTCTCCGTTGAGTAATATTCTATCAGGTTAGTAATACTCTCTCAGTTGAGTAATACTCTCTCAGTATAGTAACACTCTCTCAGCTTAGTAATACTCTCTCTGTTCAGTAATACTCTCTCAGTTGAGTAATAATCTCTCCATTGAGTAATATTATATCAGTTTAGTAAAACTCTCTCGGGTTAGTAATACTCTCTCAGTTTAGTAAGACTCTCTCAGTTTAGTAATACTCTCTCAGTCTTGTAATACTCTCTCAGCTCTCTCAGTTTAGTAATACTCTCTCAGTTTAGTAACACTCTCTCAGTTTAGTAATACTCTCTCAGTCTAGTAACACTCTCTCAGTTTAGTATCACTCTCTCAGGTTAGTAAAACTCTCTCAGTTTAGTAATACTCTCTCAGTTGAGTTAAACTCTCTCAGTTTAGTAATACTCTCTCAGTTGAGTAATAATCTCTCAGTTTAGTAATACTCTCTCAGTTGAGTAATACTCTCTCAGTTTAGTAATACTCTCTCAGTTTAGTAATACTCTCTCAGTTGAGTAATACTGGCTCAGTTTAGTAATATTCTCTCAGTTTAGTAATATTCTCTCAGTTTAGTAATATTCTCTCAGCTCTCTCAGTTCAGTAATACTCTCTCAGTTTAGTAATATTCTCTCAGTTTAGTAATACTCTCTCAGTTTAGTAATATTATCTCAGCTCTCTCAGTTTAGTAATACTCTCTCAGTTGAGTAATACTCTCTCCGTTGAGTAATACTCTCTCAGTCTAGTAATACTCTCTCAGTTTAGTAATATTCTCTCAGTTTAGTAATATTCTCTCAGTTTAGTAATATTCTCTCAGCTCTCTCAGTTTAGTAATATTCTCTCAGTTTAGTAATATTCTCTCGGGTTAGTAATACTCTCTCAGTTTAGTAATACTCTCTCAGTTTAGTAATACTCTCTCAGTTTAGTAATATTCTCTCAGTTTAGTAATATTCTCTCAGCTCTCTCAGTTTAGTAATACTCTCTCTGTTTAGTAATATTCTCTCAGTTTAGTAATACTCTCTCAGTCTAGTAACGCTCTCTCAGTTTAGTAATACTCTCTCAGTTTACTACTACTCTCTCAGTTTAGTAATATTCTCTCAGTTTAGAAAACCTCTCTCAGTTTAGTAATCCTCTCTCAGTTGAGTAATAATCTCTCTGTTGAGTAATACTCTCTCAGTTTAGTAATACTCTCTCAGTTTAGTAATACTCTCTCAGTTGAGTAATACTCTCTCAGTCTAGTAATACTCTCTCAGTTGAGTAATATTCTCTCAGTTTAGTAACACTCTCTCCGTTGAGTAATATTCTATCAGTTTAGTAATACTCTCTCAGTTGAGTAATACTCTCTCAGTGTAGTAACACTCTCTCAGCTTAGTAATACTCTCTCAGTCTAGTAATACTCTCTCAGTTGAGTAATATTCTCTCAGTTTAGTAAAACTCTCTAAGATTAGTAATACTCTCTCAGTTTGGTAACACTCTCTCAGTTAAGTAATACTCTCTCTGTTTAGTAATACTCTCTCAGTTTAGTTATATTCTCTCAGTTTAGTAATATTATCTCAGCTCTCTCAGTTTAGTAATACTCTCTCAGTTTAGTAATATTCTCTCAGTTTAGTAATACTCTCTCAGTCTAGTAATACTCTCTCAGTTGAGTAATATTCTCTCAGTTTAGTAACACTCTCTCCGTTGAGTAATATTCTATCAGTTTAGTAATACTCTCTCAGTTGAGTAATACTCTCGCAGTATAGTAACACTCTCTCAGCTTAGTAATACTCTCTCTGTTCAGTAGTACTCTCTCAGTTGAGTAATAATCTCTCCATTGAGTAATATTATATCAGTTTAGTAAAACTCTCTCGGGTTAGTAATACTCTCTCAGTTTAGTAAAACTCTCTCAGTTTAGTAATACTCTCTCAGTCTTGTAATACTCTCTCAGCTCTCTCAGTTTAGTAATACTCTCTCAGTTTAGTAACACTCTCTCAGTTTAGTAATACTCTCTCAGTCTAGTAACACTCTCTCAGTTTAGTAATACTCTCTCAGTTTAGTAATACTCTCTCAGTTGAGTTAAACTCTCTCAATTTAGTAATACTCTCTCAGTTGAGTAATAATCTCTGAGTTTAGTAACACTCTCTCAGTTGAGTAATACTCTCTCAGTTGAGTAATATTCTCTCAGTTTAGTAATATTCTCTCAGTTTAGTAATATTCTCTCAGCTCTCTCAGTTTAGTAATATTGTCTCAGTTTAGTAATATTCTCTCAGTTTAGTAATACTCTCTCGGGTTAGTAATACTCTCTCAGTTTAGTAACACTCTCTCAGTTTAGTAATACTCTATCAGTCTTGTAATACTCTCTCAGCTCTCTCAGTTTAGTAATATTATCTCAGCTCTCTCAGTTTAGTAATACTCTCTCAGTTGAGTAATAATCTCTCCGTTGAGTAATACTCTCTCAGTCTAGTAATACTCTCTCAGTTTAGTAATATTCTCTCAGTTTAGTAATATTCTCTCAGTTTAGTAATATTCTCTCAGCTCTCTCAGTTTAGTAATATTCTCTCAGTTTAGTAATATTCTCTCAGTTTAGTAATACTCTCTCGGGTTAGTAATACTCTCTCAGTTCAGTAAAACTCTCTCAGTCTAGTAACACTCTCTCAGTCTAGTAACACTCTCTCAGTTTAGTAACACTCTCTCAGTTTAGTAAAACTCTCTCAGTTTAGTAATACTCTCTCAGTTGAGTTAAAGTCTCTCAGTTTAGTAATACTCTCTCAGTTTAGTAATACTCTCTCAGTTGAGAAATACTCTCTGCGTCTAGTAACACTCTCTCAGTTTAGTAAAACTGTCTCAGTTTAGTAATACTGTCTCAGTTTAGTAATACTCTCTCAGTTTAGTAATATTCTCTCAGTTTAGTAATATTCTCTCAGCTCTCTCAGTTTAGTAATACTCTCTCCATTTAGTAATATTCTCTCAGTTTAGTAATACTCTCTCAGTCTAGTAACGCTCTCTCAGTTTAGTAATACTCTCTCAGTTTACTACTACTCTCTCAGTTTAGTAATATTCTCTCAGTTTAGAAAACCTCTCTCAGTTTAGTAATCCTCTCTCAGTTGAGTAATAATCTCTCTGTTGAATAATACTCTCTCAGTCTAGTAATACTCTCTCAGTTTAGTAATATTCTCTCAGTTTAGTAATATTCTCTCAGCTCTCTCAGTTTAGTAATATTCTCTCAGTTTAGTAATATTCTCTCAGTTTAGTAATACTCTCTCGGGTTAGTAATACTCTCTCAGTTTAGTAAAACTCTCTCAGTTTAGTAAAACTCTCTCAGTTTAGTAATACTCTCTCAGTTGAGTTAAACTCTCTCAGTTTAGTAATACTCTCTCAGTTGAGTAATAATCTCTGAGTTTAGTAACACTCTCTCAGTTGAGTAATACTCTCTCAGTTTAGTAATACTCTCTCAGTTGAGTAATAATCTCTCTGTTGAGTAATACTCTCTCAGTTTAGTAATACTCTCTCAGTTTAGTAATACTCTCTCAGTTGAGTAATACTCTCTCAGTCTAGTAATACTCTCTCAGTTGAGTAATATTCTCTCAGTTTAGTAACACTCTCTCCGTTGAGTAATATTCTATCAGTTTAGTAATACTCTCTCAGTTGAGTAATACTCTCTCAGTGTAGTAACACTCTCTCAGCTTAGTAATACTCTCTCAGTCTAGTAATACTCTCTCAGTTGAGTAATATTCTCTCAGTTTAGTAAAACTCTCTAAGATTAGTAATACTCTCTCAGTTTGGTAACACTCTCTCAGTTAAGTAATACTCTCTCTGTTTAGTAATACTCTCTCAGTTTAGTTATATTCTCTCAGTTTAGTAATATTATCTCAGCTCTCTCAGTTTAGTAATACTCTCTCAGTTTAGTAATATTCTCTCAGTTTAGTAATACTCTCTCAGTCTAGTAATACTCTCTCAGTTGAGTAATATTCTCTCAGTTTAGTAACACTCTCTCCGTTGAGTAATATTCTATCAGTTTAGTAATACTCTCTCAGTTGAGTAATACTCTCGCAGTATAGTAACACTCTCTCAGCTTAGTAATACTCTCTCTGTTCAGTAGTACTCTCTCAGTTGAGTAATAATCTCTCCATTGAGTAATATTATATCAGTTTAGTAAAACTCTCTCGGGTTAGTAATACTCTCTCAGTTTAGTAAAACTCTCTCAGTTTAGTAATACTCTCTCAGTCTTGTAATACTCTCTCAGCTCTCTCAGTTTAGTAATACTCTCTCAGTTTAGTAACACTCTCTCAGTTTAGTAATACTCTCTCAGTCTAGTAACACTCTCTCAGTTTAGTAATACTCTCTCAGTTTAGTAATACTCTCTCAGTTGAGTTAAACTCTCTCAATTTAGTAATACTCTCTCAGTTGAGTAATAATCTCTGAGTTTAGTAACACTCTCTCAGTTGAGTAATACTCTCTCAGTTGAGTAATATTCTCTCAGTTTAGTAATATTCTCTCAGTTTAGTAATATTCTCTCAGCTCTCTCCGTTTAGTAATATTGTCTCAGTTTAGTAATATTCTCTCAGTTTAGTAATACTCTCTCGGGTTAGTAATACTCTCTCAGTTTAGTAAAACTCTCTCAGTTTAGTAATACTCTATCAGTCTTGTAATACTCTCTCAGCTCTCTCAGTTTAGTAATATTATCTCAGCTCTCTCAGTTTAGTAATACCCTCTCAGTTGAGTAATAATCTCTCCGTTGAGTAATACTCTCTCAGTCTAGTAATACTCTCTCAGTTTAGTAATATTCTCTCAGTTTAGTAATATTCTCTCAGTTTAGTAATATTCTCTCAGCTCTCTCAGTTTAGTAATATTCTCTCAGTTTAGTAATATTCTCTCAGTTTAGTAATACTCTCTCGGGTTAGTAATACTCTCTCAGTTCAGTAAAACTCTCTCAGTCTAGTAACACTCTCTCAGTCTAGTAACACTCTCTCAGTTTAGTAACACTCTCTCAGTTTAGTAAAACTCTCTCAGTTTAGTAATACTCTCTCAGTTGAGTTAAACTCTCTCAGTTTAGTAATACTCTCTCAGTTGAGTAATAATCTCTGAGTTTAGTAACACTCTCTCAGTTGAGTAATACTCTCTCAGTTTAGTAATACTCTCTCAGTTGAGAAATACTCTCTGCGTCTAGTAACACTCTCTCAGTTTAGTAAAACTGTCTCAGTTTAGTAATACTGTCTCAGTTTAGTAATACTCTCTCAGTTTAGTAATATTCTCTCAGTTTAGTAATATTCTCTCAGCTCTCTCAGTTTAGTAATACTCTCTCCATTTAGTAATATTCTCTCAGTTTAGTAATACTCTCTCAGTCTAGTAACGCTCTCTCAGTTTAGTAATACTCTCTCAGTTTACTACTACTCTCTCAGTTTAGTAATATTCTCTCAGTTTAGAAAACCTCTCTCAGTTTAGTAATCCTCTCTCAGTTGAGTAATAATCTCTCTGTTGAGTAATACTCTCTCAGTCTAGTAATACTCTCTCAGTTTAGTAATATTCTCTCAGTTTAGTAATATTCTCTCAGCTCTCTCAGTTTAGTAATATTCTCTCAGTTTAGTAATATTCTCTCAGTTTAGTAATACTCTCTCGGGTTAGTAATACTCTCTCAGTTTAGTAAAACTCTCTCAGTTTAGTAAAACTCTCTCAGTTTAGTAATACTCTCTCAGTTGAGTAATAATCTCTGAGTTTAGTAACACTCTCTCAGTTGAGTAATACTCTCTCAGTTTAGTAATACTCTCTCAGTTGAGAAATACTCTCTGAGTCTAGTAACACTCTCTCAGTTTAGTAAAACTGTCTCAGTTTAGTAATACTATCTCAGTTTAGTAATACTCTCTCAGTTTAGTAATATTCTCTCAGTTTAGTAATATTCTCTCAGCTCTCTCAGTTTAGTAATACTCTCTCCGTTTAGTAATATTCTCTCAGTTTAGTAATACTCTCTCAGTCTAGTAACGCTCTCTCAGTTTAGTAATACTCTCTCAGTTTACTACTACTCTCTCAGTTTAGTAATATTCTCTCAGTTTAGAAAACCTCTCTCAGTTTAGTAATCATCTCTCAGTTGAGTAATAATCTCTCTGTTGAGTAATACTCTCTCAGTTTAGTAATACTCTCTCAGTTTAGTAATACTCTCTCAGTTGAGTAATACTCTCTCAGTCTAGTAATACTCTCTATTTTGAGTAATACTCTCTCAGTTGAGTAATATTCTCTCAGTTTAGTAACACTCTCTCCGTTGAGTAATATTCTATCAGTTTAGTAATACTCTCTCAGTTGAGTAATACTCTCTCAGTATAGTAACACTCTCTCAGCTTATTAATACTCTCTCAGTTGAGTAATAATCTCTCCATTGAGTAATATTATATACGTTTAGTAAAACTCTCTCAGTTTAGTAATACTCTCTCAGTTTGGTAACACTCTCTCAGTTAAGTAATACTCTCTCTGTTTAGTAATACTCTCTCAGTTTAGTTATATTCTCTCAGTTTAGTAATATTATCTCAGCTCTCTCAGTTTAGTAATACTCTCTCAGTTTAGTAATATTCTCTCAGTTTAGTAATACTCTCTCAGTCTAGTAATACTCTCTCAGTTGAGTAATATTCTCTCAGTTTAGCAATACTCTCTCAGTTGAGTAATACTCTCTCAGTATAGTAACACTCTCTCAGCTTAGTAATACTCTCTCTGTTCAGTAATACTCTCTCAGTTGAGTAATAATCTCTCCATTGAGTAATATTATATCAGTTTAGTAAAACTCTCTCGGGTTAGTAATACTCTCTCAGTTTAGTAAGACTCTCTCAGTTTAGTAATACTCTCTCAGTCTTGTAATACTCTCTCAGCTCTCTCAGTTTAGTAATACTCTCTCAGTTTAGTAACACTCTCTCAGTTTAGTAATACTCTCTCAGTCTAGTAACACTCTCTCAGTTTAGTAACACTCTCTCAGTTTAGTAAAACTCTCTCAGTTTAGTAATACTCTCTCAGTGTAACGGTCCTGACCTGTTTTATGTTGTTTTTGTATGTGTTTAGGTCAGGGCATGTGTTTTGGGTGGGCAGTCTATGTTATCTGTTTCTATGTTGGTTGTGGTTGCCTGGTATGGCTCTTAATTAGAGGCAGGTGTTTTGCGTTCTCCTCTAATTAAGAGTCATATTTAGGTAGGGTGTTCTCACTGTTTGTGTGTGGGTGATTGTCTCCTGTGTCGTCGAATGTATGTACCATACGGGACTGTTTGGCTGTTCGTTTATTTTGATGTCGTCTGTTTCCTGTCCGTGAGTTTACGTTTAGTTATGTAAGTTTATGTTCAGGTTTCGTCAACGTCGTTTTCTTGTTTTGTATATTTGAAAGTGGTTTGTTTCGTGTTGCCATCGTCGTGTTAAATAAAAAGATGGCTTACTTCCCGAATGCTGCATTTTGGTCTGATGATCCTTCTCTCCTCTCCTCGTCCGAGGATGAGGAGAGAGACAGCCCTTACACTCAGTTGAGTTAAACTCTCTCAGTTTAGTAATACTCTCTCAGTTGAGTAATAATCTCTGAGTTTAGTAACACTCTCTCAGTTGAGTAATACTCTCTCAGTTTAGTAATACTCTCAGAGTTGAGTAATACTCTCTCAGTTTAGTAATACTCTCTCAGTTTAGTAATACTCTCTCAGTTGAGTAATACTCTCTGAGTCTAGTAACACTCTCTCAGTTGAGTAATATTCTCTCAGTTCAGTAACACTCTCTCTGTTGAGTAATATTCTATCAGTTAGGTAATACTCTCTCAGTTGAGTAATACTCTCTCAGTATAGTAACACTCTCTCAGCTTAGTAATACTCTCTCAGTTCAGTAATACTCTCTCAGTTGAGTAATAATCTCTCCATTGAGTAATATTATATCAGTTTAGCAAAACTTTCTCAGTCTAGTAACACTCTCTCAGTTTAGTAACACTCTCTCAGTTTAGTAAAACTCTCTCAGTTTAGTAATAATCTCTCAGTTGAGTTAAACTCTCTCAGTTTAGTAATACTCTCTCAGTTGAGTAATACTCTCTGAGTCTTGTAACACTCTCTCAGTTTAGTAAAACTGTCTCAGTTTAGTAATACTCTGTCAGTTTAGTAATACTCTCTCAGTTTAGTAATATTCTCTCAGTTTAGTAATATTCTCTCAGCTCTCTCAGTTTAGTAATACTCTCTCCGTTTAGTAATATTCTCTCAGTTTAGTAATACTCTCTCAGTCTAGTAATGCTCTCTCAGTTTAGTAATACTCTCTCAGTTTACTACTACTCTCTCAGTTTAGTAATATTCTCTCAGTTTAGAAAACCTCTCTCAGTTTAGTAATCCTCTCTCAGTTGAGTAATAATCTCTCTGTTGAGTAATACTCTCTCAGTTTACTAATACTCTCTCAGTTTAGTAATACTCTCTCAGTTGAGTAATACTCTCTCAGTCTAGTAATACTCTCTCAGTTGAGTAATATTCTCTCAGTTTAGTAACACTCTCTCCGTTGAGTAATATTCTATCAGTTTAGTAATACTCTCTCAGTTGAGTAATACTCTCGCAGTATAGTAACACTCTCTCAGCTTAGTAATACTCTCTCAGTTGAGTAATACTCTCTCCATTGAGTAATATTATATAAGTTTAGTAAAACTCTCTCAGTTTAGTAATACTCTCTCAGTTGAGTAATACTCTCTCAGTTTAGTAATACTCTCTCAGTTTAGTAATACTCTCTCAGTTGAGTAATACTCTCTGAGTCTAGTAACACTCTCTCAGTTTAGTAAAACTGTCTCAGTTTAGTAATACTGGCTCAGTTTAGTAATACTCTCTCAGTTTAGTAATATTCTCTCTGTTTAGTAATATTCTCTCAGCTCTCTCAGTTCAGTAATACTCTCTCAGTTTAGTAATATTCTCTCAGTTTAGTAATACTCTCTCAGTTTAGTAATATTATCTCAGCTCTCTCAGTTTAGTAATACTCTCTCAGTTGAGTAATAATCTCTCCGTTGAGTAATACTCTCTCAGTCTAGTAATACTCTCTCAGTTTAGTAATATTCTCTCAGTTTAGTAATATTCTCTCAGTTTAGTAATATTTTCTCAGCTCTCTCAGTTTAGTAATATTCTCTCAGTTTAGTAATATTCTCTCGGGTTAGTAATACTCTCTCAGTTTAGTAAAACTCTCTCAGTTTAGTAATACTCTCTCAGTCTAGTAACACTCTCTCAGTTTAGTAACACTCTCTCAGTTTAGTAAAACTCTCTCAGTTTAGTAATACTCTCTCAGTTTAGTAATACTCTCTCAGTTTAGTAATATTCTCTCAGTTTAGTAATATTCTCTCAGCTCTCTCAGTTTAGTAATACTCTCTCTGTTTAGTAATATTCTCTCAGTTTAGTAATACTCTCTCAGTCTAGTAACGCACTCTCAGTTTAGTAATACTCTCTCAGTTTACTACTACTCTCTCAGTTTAGTAATATTCTCTCAGTTTAGAAAACCTCTCTCAGTTTAGTAATCCTCTCTCAGTTGAGTAATAATCTATCTGTTGAGTAATACTCTCTCAGTTTAGTAATACTCTCTCAGTTTAGTAATACTCTCTCAGTTGAGTAATACTCTCTCAGTCTAGTAATACTCTCTCAGTTGAGTAATATTATCTCAGTTTAGTAACACTCTCTCCGTTGAGTAATATTCTATCAGTTTAGTAATACTCTCTCAGTTGAGTAATACTCTCTCAGTGTAGTAACACTCTCTCAGCTTAGTAATACTCTCTCAGTCTAGTAATACTCTCTCAGTTGAGTAATATTCTCTCAGTTTAGTAAAACTCTCTAAGATTAGTAATACTCTCTCAGTTTGGTAACACTCTCTCAGTTAAGTAATAATCTCTCTGTTTAGTAATACTCTCTCAGTTTAGTTATATTCTCTCAGTTTAGTAATATTATCTCAGCTCTCTCAGTTTAGTAATACTCTCTCAGTTTAGTAATACTCTCTCAGTTTAGTAATACTCTCTCAGTCTAGTAATACTCTCTCAGTTGAGTAATATTCTCTCAGTTTAGTAACACTCTCTCCGTTGAGTAATATTCTATCAGTTTAGTAATACTCTCGCAGTATAGTAACACTCTCTCAGCTTAGTAATACTCTCTCTGTTCAGTAATACTCTCTCAGTTGAGTAATAATCTCTCCATTGAGTAATATTATATCAGTTTAGTAAAACTCTCTCGGGTTAGTAATACTCTCTCAGTTTAGTAAAACTCTCTCAGTTTAGTAATACTCTCTCAGTCTTGTAATACTCTCTCAGCTCTCTCAGTTTAGTAATACTCTCTCAGTTTAGTAACACTCTCTCAGTTTAGTAATACTCTCTCAGTCTAGTAACACTCTCTCAGTTTAGTAATACTCTCTCAATTTAGTAATACTCTCTCAGTTGAGTAATAATCTTTGAGTTTAGTAACACTCTCTCAGTTGAGTAATACTCTCTCAGTTGAGTAATATTCTCTCAGTTTAGTAATATTCTCTCAGTTTAGTAATATTCTCTCAGCTCTCTCAGTTTAGTAATATTGTCTCAGTTTAGTAATATTCTCTCAGTTTAGTAATACTCTCTCGGGTTAGTAATACTCTCTCAGTTTAGTAAAACTCTCTCAGTTTAGTAATACTCTATCAGTCTTGTAATACTCTCTCAGCTCTCTCAGTTTAGTAATATTATCTCAGCTCTCTCAGTTTAGTAATACTCTCTCAGTTGAGTAATAATCTCTCCGTTGAGTAATACTCTCTCAGTCTAGTAATACTCTCTCAGTTTAGTAATATTCTCTCAGTTTAGTAATATTCTCTCAGTTTAGTAATATTCTCTCAGCTCTCTCAGTTTAGTAATGTTCTCTCAGTTTAGTAATATTCTCTCAGTTTAGTAATATTCTCTCAGTTTAGTAATACTCTCTCGGGTTAGTAATACTCTCTCAGTTCAGTAAAACTCGCTCAGTCTAGTAACACTCTCTCAGTCTAGTAACACTCTCTCAGTTTAGTAACACTCTCTCAGTTTAGTAAAACTCTCTCAGTTTAGTAATACTCTCTCAGTTGAGTTAAACTCTCTCAGTTTAGTAATACTCTCTCAGTTGAGTAATAATCTCTGAGTTTAGTAACACTCTCTCAGTTGAGTAATACTCTCTCAGTTTAGTAATACTCTCTCAGTTGAGAAATACTCTCTGAGTCTAGTAACACTCTCTCAGTTTAGTAAAACTGTCTCAGTTTAGTAATACTGTCTCAGTTTAGTAATACTCTCTCAGTTTAGTAATATTCTCTCAGTTTAGTAATATTCTCTCAGCTCTCTCAGTTTAGTAATACTCTCTCCATTTAGTAATATTCTCTCAGTTTAGTAATACTCTCTCAGTCTAGTAACGCTCTCTCAGTTTAGTAATACTCTCTCAGTTTACTACTACTCTCTCAGTTTAGTAATATTCTCTCAGTTTAGAAAACCTCTCTCAGTTTAGTAATCCTCTCTCAGTTGAGTAATAATCTCTCTGTTGAGTAATACTCTCTCAGTCTAGTAATACTCTCTCAGTTTAGTAATATTCTCTCAGTTTAGTAATATTCTCTCAGCTCTCTCAGTTTAGTAATATTCTCTCAGTTTAGTAATATTCTCTCAGTTTAGTAATACTCTCTCGGGTTAGTAATACTCTCTCAGTTTAGTAAAACTCTCTCAGTTTAGTAATACTCTCTCAGTCTAGTAACACTCTCTCAGTTTAGTAACACTCTCTCAGTTTAGTAAAACTCTCTCAGTTTAGTAATACTCTCTCAGTTGAGTTAAACTCTCTCAGTTTAGTAATACTCTCTCAGTTGAGTAATAATCTCTGAGTTTAGCAACACTCTCTCAGTTGAGTAATACTCTCTCAGTTTAGTAATACTCTCTCAGTTGAGAAATACTCTCTGAGTCTAGTAACACTCTCTCAGTTTAGTAAAACTGTCTCAGTTTAGTAATACTATCTCAGTTTAGTAATATTCTCTCAGTTTAGTAATATTCTCTCAGCTCTCTCAGTTTAGTAATACTCTCTCCGTTTAGTAATATTCTCTCAGTTTAGTAATACTCTCTCAGTCTAGTAACGCTCTCTCAGTTTAGTAATACTCTCTCAGTTTACTACTACTCTCTCAGTTTAGTAATATTCTCTCAGTTTAGAAAACCTCAGTTTAGTAATCATCTCTCAGTTGAGTAATAATCTCTCTGTTGAGTAATACTCTCTCAGTTTAGTAATACTCTCTCAGTTTAGTAATACTCTCTCAGTTGAGTAATACTCTCTCAGTCTAGTAATACTCTCTCAGTTGAGTAATACTCTCTCAGTTGAGTAATATTCTCTCAGTTTAGTAACACTCTCTCCGTTGAGTAATATTCTATCAGTTTAGTAATACTCTCTCAGTTGAGTAATACTCTCTCAGTATAGTAACACTCTCTCAGCTTAGTAATACTCTCTCAGTTGAGTTATAATCTCTCCATTGAATAATATTATATACGTTTAGTAAAACTCTCTCAGTTTAGTAATACTCTCTCAGTTTGGTAACACTCTCTCAGTTAAGTAATACTCTCTCTGTTTAGTAATACTCTCTCAGTTTAGTTATATTCTCTCAGTTTAGTAATATTATCTCAGCTCTCTCAGTTTAGTAATACTCTCTCAGTTTAGTAATATTCTCTCAGTTTAGTAATACTCTCTCAGTCTAGTAATACTCTCTCAGTTGAGTAATATTCTCTCAGTTTAGCAATACTCTATCAGTTGAGTAATACTCTCTCAGTATAGTAACACTCTCTCAGCTTAGTAATACTCTCTCTGTTCAGTAATACTCTCTCAGTTGAGTAATAATCTCTCCATTGAGTAATATTATATCAGTTTAGTAAAACTCTCTCGGGTTAGTAATACTCTCTCAGTTTAGTAAGACTCTCTCAGTTTAGTAATACTCTCTCATTCTTGTAATACTCTCTCAGCTCTCTCAGTTTAGTAATACTCTCTCAGTTTAGTAACACTCTCTCAGTTTAGTAATACTCTCTCAGTCTAGTAACACTCTCTCAGTTTAGTAACACTCTCTCAGTTTAGTAAAACTCTCTCAGTTGAGTTAAACTCTCTCAGTTTAGTAATACTCTCTCAGTTGAGTAATAATCTCTGAGTTTAGTAACACTCTCTCAGTTGAGTAATACTCTCTCAGTTTAGTAATACTCTCAGAGTTGAGTAATACTCTCTCAGTTTAGTAATACTCTCTCAGTTTAGTAATACTCTCTCAGTTGAGTAATACTCTCTGAGTCTAGTAACACTCTCTCAGTTTAGTAAAACTGTCTCAGTTTAGTAATACTGGCTCAGTTTAGTAATACTCTCTCAGTTTAGTAATATTCTCTCAGTTTAGTAATACTCTCTCAGTTGAGTAATAATCTCTGAGTTTAGTAACACTCTCTCAGTTGAGTAATACTCTCTCAGTTTAGTAATACTCTCAGAGTTGAGTAATACTCTCTCAGTTTAGTAATACTCTCTCAGTTTAGTAATACTCTCTCAGTTGAGTAATACTCTCTGAGTCTAGTAACACTCTCTCAGTTTAGTAAAACTGTCTCAGTTTAGTAATACTGGCTCAGTTTAGTAATACTCTCTCAGTTTAGTAATATTCTCTCAGTTTAGTAATACTCTCTCAGTTGAGTAATAATCTCTCTGTTGAGTAATACTCTCTCAGTTTAGTAATGCTCTCTCAGTTTAGTAATACTCTCTCAGTTGAGTAATACTCTCTCAGTCTAGTAATACTCTCTCAGTTGAGTAATATTCTCTCAGTTTAGTAACACTCTCTCTGTTGAGTAATATTCTATCAGTTAGGTAATACTCTCTCAGTTGAGTAATACTCTCTCAGTATAGTAACACTCTCTCAGCTTAGTAATACTCTCTCAGTTCAGTAATACTCTCTCAGTTGAGTAATAATCTCTCCATTGAGTAATATTATATCAGTTTAGTAAAACTCTCTCAGTTTAGTAATACTCTCTCAGTTTAGTAATACTCTCTCAGTCTAGTAACACTCTCTCAGTTTAGTAACACTCTCTCAGTTTAGTAAAACTCTCTCAGTTTAGTAATAATCTCTCAGTTGAGTTAAACTCTCTCAGTTTAGTAATACTCTCTCAGTTGAGTAATAATCTCTGAGTTTAGTAACACTCTCTCAGTTGAGTAATACTCTCTCAGTTTAGTAATACTCTCTCAGTTGAGTAATACTCTCTGAGTCTAGTAACACTCTCTCAGTTTAGTAAAACTGTCTCAGTTTAGTAATACTCTCTCAGTTTAGTAATACTCTCTCAGTTTAGTAATATTCTCTCAGTTTAGTAATATTCTCTCAGCTCTCTCAGTTTAGTAATACTCTCTCAGTTTAGTAACACTCTCTCAGTTTAGTAATACTCTCTCAGTCTAGTAACACTCTCTCAGTTTAGTAACACTCTCTCAGTTTAGTAAAACTCTCTCAGTTGAGTTAAACTCTCTCAGTTTAGTAATACTCTCTCAGTTGAGTAATAATCTCTGAGTTTAGTAACACTCTCTCAGTTGAGTAATACTCTCTCAGTTTAGTAATACTCTCAGAGTTGAGTAATACTCTCTCAGTCTAGTAACACTCTCTCAGTTTAGTAATACTCTCTCAGTTGAGTAATACTCTCTGAGTCTAGTAACACTCTCTCAGTTTAGTAAAACTGTCTCAGTTTAGTAATACTGGCTCAGTTTAGTAATACTCTCTCAGTTTAGTAATATTCTCTCAGTTTAGTAATACTCTCTCAGTTGAGTAATAATCTCTGAGTTTAGTAACACTCTCTCAGTTGAGTAATACTCTCTCAGTTTAGTAATACTCTCAGAGTTGAGTAATACTCTCTCAGTTTAGTAATACTCTCTCAGTTTAGTAATACTCTCTCAGTTGAGTAATACTCTCTGAGTCTAGTAACACTCTCTCAGTTTAGTAAAACTGTCTCAGTTTAGTAATACTGGCTCAGTTTAGTAATACTCTCTCAGTTTAGTAATATTCTCTCAGTTTAGTAATACTCTCTCAGTTGAGTAATAATCTCTCTGTTGAGTAATACTCTCTCAGTTTAGTAATGCTCTCTCAGTTTAGTAATACTCTCTCAGTTGAGTAATACTCTCTCAGTCTAGTAATACTCTCTCAGTTGAGTAATATTCTCTCAGTTTAGTAACACTCTCTCTGTTGAGTAATATTCTATCAGTTAGGTAATACTCTCTCAGTTGAGTAATACTCTCTCAGTATAGTAACACTCTCTCAGCTTAGTAATACTCTCTCAGTTCAGTAATACTCTCTCAGTTGAGTAATAATCTCTCCATTGAGTAATATTATATCAGTTTAGTAAAACTCTCTCAGTTTAGTAATACTCTCTCAGTTTAGTAATACTCTCTCAGTCTAGTAACACTCTCTCAGTTTAGTAACACTCTCTCAGTTTAGTAAAACTCTCTCAGTTTAGTAATAATCTCTCAGTTGAGTTAAACTCTCTCAGTTTAGTAATACTCTCTCAGTTGAGTAATAATCTCTGAGTTTAGTAACACTCTCTCAGTTGAGTAATACTCTCTCAGTTTAGTAATACTCTCTCAGTTGAGTAATACTCTCTGAGTCTAGTAACACTCTCTCAGTTTAGTAAAACTGTCTCAGTTTAGTAATACTCTCTCAGTTTAGTAATACTCTCTCAGTTTAGTAATATTCTCTCAGTTTAGTAATATTCTCTCAGCTCTCTCAGTTTAGTAATACTCTCTCCGTTTAGTAATATTCTCTCAGTTTAGTAATACTCTCTCAGTCTAGTAATGCTCTCTCAGTTTAGTAATACTCTCTCAGTTTACTACTACTCTCTCAGTTTAGTAATATTCTCTCAGTTTAGAAAACCTCTCTCAGTTTAGTAATCCTCTCTCAGTTGAGTAATAATCTCTCTGTTGAGTAATACTCTCTCAGTTTAGTAATACTCTCTCAGTTTAGTAATACTCTCTCAGTTGAGTAATACTCTCTCAGTCTAGTAATACTCTCTCAGTCTAGTAATACTCTCTCAGTTGAGTAATATTCTCTCAGTTTAGTAACACTCTCTCCGTTGAGTAATATTCTATCAGTTTAGTAATACTCTCTCAGTTGAGTAATACTCTCGCAGTATAGTAACACTCTCTCAGCTTAGTAATACTCTCTCAGTTGAGTAATACTCTCTCCATTGAGTAATATTATATACGTTTAGTAAAACTCTCTCAGTTTAGTAATACTCTCTCAGGTTGGTAGCACTCTCTCAGTTAAGTAATACTCTCTCTGTTTAGTAATACTCTCTCAGTTTAGTTATATTCTCTCAGTTTAGTAATATTATCTCAGCTCTCTCAGTTTAGTAATACTCTCTCAGTTTAGTAATACTCTCTCAGTTGAGTTAAACTATCTCAGTTTAGTAATACTCTCTCAGTTGAGTAATAATCTCTGAGTTTAGTAACACTCTCAGTTGAGTAATACTCTCTCAGTTTAGTAATACTCTCTCAGTTGAGTAATACTCTCTGAGTCTAGTAACACTCTCTCAGTTTAGTAAAACTGTCTCAGTTTAGTAATACTCTCTCAGTTTAGTAATACTCTCTCAGTTTAGTAATATTCTCTCAGTTTAGTAATATTCTCTCAGCTCTCTCAGTTTAGTAATACTCTCTCCGTTTAGTAATATTCTCTCAGTTTAGTAATACTCTCTCAGTTTACTACTACTCTCTCAGTTTAGTAATATTCTCTCAGTTTAGAAAACCTCTCTCAGTTTAGTAATCCTCTCTCAGTTGAGTAATAATCTCTCTGTTGAGTAATACTCTCTCAGTTTAGTAATACTCTCTCAGTTTAGTAATACTCTCTCAGTTGAGTAATACTCTCTCAGTCTAGTAATACTCTCTCAGTTGAGTAATATTCTCTCAGTTTAGTAACACTCTCTCCGTTGAGTAATATTCTATCAGTTTAGTAATACTCTCTCAGTTGAGTAATACTCTCGCAGTATAGTAACACTCTCTCAGCTTAGTAATACTCTCTCAGTTGAGTAATACTCTCTCCATTGAGTAATATTATATAAGTTTAGTAATACTCTCTCAGTTTAGTAATACTCTCTCAGTTTGGTAACACTCTCTCTGTTAAGTAATACTCTCTCTGTTTAGTAATACTCTCTCAGTTTAGTTATATTCTCTCAGTTTAGTAATATTATCTTAGCTCTCTCAGTTTAGTAATACTCTCTCAGTTTAGTAATATTCTCTCAGTTTAGTAATACTCTCTCAGTCTAGTAATACTCTCTCAGTTGAGTAATATTCTCTCAGTTTAGTAACACTCTCTCCGCTGAGTAATATTCTATCAGTTTAGTAATACACTCTCAGTTGAGTAATACTCTCTCAGTCTAGTAACACTCTCTCAGTTTAGTAACACTCTCTCAGTTTAGTAAAACTCTCTCAGTTTAGTAATAATCTCTCAGTTGAGTTAAACTCTCTCAGTTTAGTAATACTCTCTCAGTTGAGTAATAATCTCTGAGTTTAGTAACACTCTCTCAGTTGAGTAATACTCTCTCAGTTTAGTAATACTCTCTCAGTTGAGTAATACTCTCTGAGTCTAGTAACACTCTCTCAGTTTAGTAAAACTGTCTCAGTTTAGTAATACTCTCTCAGTTTAGTAATACTCTCTCAGTTTAGTAATATTCTCTCAGTTTAGTAATATTCTCTCAGCTCTCTCAGTTTAGTAATACTCTCTCCGTTTAGTAATATTCTCTCAGTTTAGTAATACTCTCTCAGTCTAGTAATGCTCTCTCAGTTTAGTAATACTCTCTCAGTTTACTACTACTCTCTCAGTTTAGTAATATTCTCTCAGTTTAGTAACACTCTCTCAGTTTAGTAATCCTCTCTCAGTTGAGTAATAATCTCTCTGTTGAGTAATACTCTCTCAGTTTAGTAATACTCTCTCAGTTTAGTAATACTCTCTCAGTTGAGTAATACTCTCTCAGTCTAGTAATACTCTCTCAGTTGAGTAATATTCTCTCAGTTTAGTAACACTCTCTCCGTTGAGTAATATTCTATCAGTTTAGTAATACTCTCTCAGTTGAGTAATACTCTCGCAGTATAGTAACACTCTCTCAGCTTAGTAATACTCTCTCAGTTGAGTAATACTCTCTCCATTGAGTAATATTATATACGTTTAGTAAAACTCTCTCAGTTTAGTAATACTCTCTCAGGTTGGTAGCACTCTCTCAGTTAAGTAATACTCTCTCTGTTTAGTAATACTCTCTCAGTTTAGTTATATTCTCTCAGTTTAGTAATATTATCTCAGCTCTCTCAGTTTAGTAATACTCTCTCAGTTTAGTAATATTCTCTCAGTTTAGTAATACTCTCTCAGCCTAGTAATACTCTCTCAGTTGAGTAATATTCTCTCAGTTTAGTAACACTCTCTCAGTTTTGTAAAACTCTCTCAGTTTAGTAATACTCTCTCAGTTGAGTTAAACTATCTCAGTTTAGTAATACTCTCTCAGTTGAGTAATAATCTCTGAGTTTAGTAACACTCTCTCAGTTGAGTAATACTCTCTCAGTTTAGTAATACTCTCTCAGTTGAGTAATACTCTCTGAGTCTAGTAACACTCTCTCAGTTTAGTAAAACTGTCTCAGTTTAGTAATACTCTCTCAGTTTAGTAATACTCTCTCAGTTTAGTAATATTCTCTCAGTTTAGTAATATTCTCTCAGCTCTCTCAGTTTAGTAATACTCTCTCTGTTTAGTAATATTCTCTCAGTTTAGTAATACTCTCTCAGTTTACTACTACTCTCTCAGTTTAGTAATATTCTCTCAGTTTAGAAAACCTCTCTCAGTTTAGTAATCCTCTCTCAGTTGAGTAATAATCTCTCTGTTGAGTAATACTCTCTCAGTTTAGTAATACTCTCTCAGTTTAGTAATACTCTCTCAGTTGAGTAATACTCTCTCAGTCTAGTAATACTCTCTCAGTTGAGTAATATTCTCTCAGTTTAGTAACACTCTCTCCGTTGAGTAATATTCTATCAGTTTAGTAATACTCTCTCAGTTGAGTAATACTCTCGCAGTATAGTAACACTCTCTCAGCTTAGTAATACTCTCTCAGTTGAGTAATACTCTCTCCATTGAGTAATATTATATAAGTTTAGTAATACTCTCTCAGTTTAGTAATACTCTCTCAGTTTGGTAACACTCTCTCTGTTAAGTAATACTCTCTCTGTTTAGTAATACTCTCTCAGTTTAGTTATATTCTCTCAGTTTAGTAATATTATCTCAGCTCTCTCAGTTTAGTAATACTCTCTCAGTTTAGTAATATTCTCTCAGTTTAGTAATACTCTCTCAGTCTAGTAATACTCTCTCAGTTGAGTAATATTCTCTCAGTTTAGTAACACTCTCTCCGCTGAGTAATATTCTATCAGTTTAGTAATACACTCTCAGTTGAGTAATACTCTCTCAGTATAGTAACACTCTCTCAGCTTAGTAATACTCTCTCTGTTCAGTAATACTCTCTCAGTTGAGTAATAATCTCTCCATTGAGTAATATTATATCAGTTTAGTAAAACTCTCTCGGGTTAGTAATACTCTCTCAGTTTAGTAAAACTCTCTCAGTTTAGTAATACTCTCTCAGTCTTGTAATACTCTCTCAGCTCTCTCAGTTTAGTAATACTCTCAGTTTAGTAACCCTCTCTCAGTTTAGTAATACTCTCTCAGTTTAGTAATACTCGCTCAGTTTAGTAATACTCTCTCAGTTGAGTTAAACTCTCTCAATTTAGTAATACTCTCTCAGTTTTGTAATACTCTCTCAGTTTAGTAATATTATCTCAGCTCTCTCAGTTTAGTAATACTCTCTCAGGTTAGTAATATTCTCTCAGTTTAGTAATATTCTCTCAGTTTAGTAATATTCTCTCAGCTCTCTCAGTTTAGTAATACTCTCTCAGTTTAGTAATATTCTCTCAGTTTAGTAATACTCTCTCAGTCTAGTAACACTCTCTCAGTTTAGTAATACTCTCTCAGTTTACTACTACTCTCTCAGTTTAGTAATATTCTCTCAGTTTAGAAAACCTCTCCCAGTTTAGTAATACTCTCTCAGTTGAGTAATAATCTCTCTGTTGAGTAATACTCTCTCAGTTTAGTAATACTCTCTCAGTTTAGTAATACTCTCTCAGTTGAGTAATACTCTCTCAGTCTAGTAATACTCTCTCAGTTGAGTAATATTCTCTCAGTTTAGTAACACTCTCTCCGTTGAGTAATATTCTATCAGTTTAGTAATACTCTCTCAGTTGAGTAATACTCTCTCAGTATAGTAACACTCTCTCAGCTTAGTAATACTCTCTCTGTTCAGTAATAATCTCTCAGTTGAGTAATAATCTCTCCATTGAGTAATATTATATCAGTTTAGTAAAACTCTCTCGGGTTAGTAATACTCTCTCAGTTTAGTAAAACTCTCTCAGTTTAGTAATACTCTCTCAGTCTTGTAATACTCGCTCAGCTCTCTCAGTTTAGTAATACTCTCTCAGTTTAGTAAAACTCTCTCAGTTTAGTAATACTCTCTCAGTCTTGTAATACTCTCTCAGCTCTCTCAGTTTAGTAATACTCTCTCAGTTTAGTAACACTCTCTCAGTTTAGTAATACTCTCTCAGTCTAGTAACACTCTCTCAGTTTAGTAATACTCTCTCAGTTTAGTAATACTCTCTCAGTTGAGTTAAACTCTCTCAATTTAGTAATACTCTCTCAGTTGAGTAATAATCTCTGAGTTTAGTAACACTCTCTCAGTTGAGTAATACTCTCTCAGTTGAGTAATACTCTCTCAGTTGAGTAATACTCTCTCAGTTTTGTAATACTCTCTCAGTTTAGTAATATTATCTCAGCTCTCTCAGTTTAGTAATACTCTCTCAGTTTAGTAATATTCTCTCAGTTTAGTAATATTCTCTCAGTTTAGTAATATTCTCTCAGCTCTCTCAGTTTAGTAATACTCTCTCAGTTTAGTAATACTCTCTCAGTTTAGTAATATTCTCTCAGTTTAGTAATACTCTCTCAGTCTAGTAACACTCTCTCAGTTTAGTAATACTCTCTCTGTTTACTACTACTCTCTCAGTTTAGTAATATTCTCTCAGTTTAGAAAACCTCTCTCAGTTTAGTAATACTCTCTCAGTTGAGTAATAATCTCTCTGTTGAGTAATAATCTCTCAGTTTAGTAATACTCTCTCAGTTTAGTAATACTCTCTCAGTTGAGTAATACTCTCTCAGTCTAGTAATACTCTCTCAGTTGAGTAATATTCTCTCAGTTTAGTAACACTCTCTCCGTTGAGTAATATTCTATCAGTTTAGTAATACTCTCTCAGTTGAGTAATACTCTCTCAGTATAGTAACACTCTCTCAGCTTAGTAATACTCTCTCTGTTCAGTAATACTCTCTCAGTTGAGTAATAATCTCTCCATTGAGTAATATTATATCAGTTTAGTAAAACTCTCTCGGGTTAGTAATACTCTCTCAGTTTAGTAAAACTCTCTCAGTTTAGTAATACTCTCTCAGTCTTGTAATACTCTCTCAGCTCTCTCAGTTTAGTAATACTCTCTCAGTTTAGTAATACTCTCTCAGTCTAGTAACACTCGCTCAGTTTAGTAATACTCTCTCAGTTTAGTAATACTCTCTCAGTTGAGTTAAACTCTCTCAATTTAGTAATACTCTCTCAGTTGAGTAATAATCTCTGAGTTTAGTAACACTCTCTCAGTTGAGTAATACTCTCTCAGTTGAGTAATACTCTCTCAGTTTTGTAATACTCTCTCAGTTTAGTAATACTCTCTCAGTTGAGTAATACTATCTCAGTTGAGTAATACTCTCTCAGTTTTGTAATACTCTCTCAGTTTAGTAATATTATCTCAGCTCTCTCAGTTTAGTAATACTCTCTCAGTTTAGTAATATTCTCTCAGTTTAGTAATACTCTCTCAGTTTAGTAATATTCTCTCAGTTTAGTAACAGTCTCTTAGTTTAGTACTACTCTCTCAGTTTAGTAATACTCTCTCAGTTGAGTAATACTCCCTCAGTTTAGTAATACTCTCTCAGTTTAGTAATACTCTCTCAGCTGAGTAATAATCTCTCCGTTGAGTAATACTCTCTCAGTTTAGTAAAACTCTCTCAGTTTAGTAATACTCTCTCAGTTGAGTAATAGTCTCTCAGTCTAGTAATACTCTCTCAGTTGAGTAACACTCTCTCAGTCTAGTAACACTCTCTCGGTTTAGTAATACTCGCTCAGTCTAGTAATACTCTCTCAGTTTAGTAAAACTCTCTCAGTCTTGTAATACTCTCTTAGCTCTCTCAGTTTAGTAATACTCTCTCAGTTTAGTAACACTCTCTCAGTTTAGTAATACTCTCTCAGCTTAGTAATACTCTCTCTGTTCAGTAATAATCTCTCAGTTGAGTAATAATCTCTCCATTGAGTAATATTATATCAGTTTAGTAAAACTCTCTCGGGTTAGTAACACTCTCTCAGTTTAGTAAAACTCTCTCAGTTTAGTAATACTCTCTCAGTCTTGTAATACTCTCTCAGCTCTCTCAGTTTAGTAATACTCTCTCAGTTTAGTAACACTCTCTCAGTTTAGTAATATTCTCTCAGTCTTGTAATACTCTCTCAGCTCTCTCAGTTTAGTAATACTCTCTCAGTCTTGTAATACTCTCTCAGCTCTCTCAGTTTAGTAATACTCTCTCAGTTTAGTAACACTCTCTCAGTTTAGTAATACTCTCTCAGTCTAGTAACACTCTCTCAGTTTAGTAATACTCTCTCAGTTTAGTAATACTCTCTCAGTTGAGTTAAACTCTCTCAATTTAGTAATACTCTCTCAATTGAGTAATAATCTCTGAGTTTAGTAACACTCTCTCAGTTGAGTAATACTCTCTCAGTGGAGTAATACTCTCTCAGTTTTGTAATACTCTCTCAGTTTAGTAATATTATCTCAGCTCTCTCAGTTTAGTAATACTCTCTCAGTTTAGTAATATTCTCTCAGTTTAGTAATATTCTCTCAGTTTAGTAATATTCTCTCAGCTCTCTCAGTTTAGTAATACTCTCTCAGTCTAGTAACACTCTCTCAGTTTAGTAATACTCTCTCTGTTTACTACTACTCTCTCAGTTTAGTAATATTCTCTCAGTTTAGAAAACCTCTCCCAGTTTAGTAATACTCTCTCAGTTGAGTAATAATCTCTCTGTTGAGTAATAATCTCTCAGTTTAGTAATACTCTCTCAGTTTAGTAATACTCTCTCAGTTGAGTAATACTCTCTCAGTCTAGTAATACTCTCTTAGTTGAGTAATATTCTCTCAGTTTAGTAATACTCTCTCAGTTGAGTAATACTCACTCAGTATAGTAACACTCTCTCAGCTTAGTAATACTCTCTCTGTTCAGTAATACTCTCTCAATTGAGTAATAATCTCTCCATTGAGTAATATTATATCAGTTTAGTAAAACTCTCTCGGGTTAGTAATACTCTCTCAGTTTAGTAAAACTCTCTCGGTT
Source organism: Salvelinus alpinus (assembly GCF_045679555.1). NCBI lineage: Eukaryota > Metazoa > Chordata > Actinopteri > Salmoniformes > Salmonidae > Salvelinus > Salvelinus alpinus. The sequence continues at coordinate 46,349,040 of NC_092107.1, read as the reverse complement.
TAGTAATACTCTCTCAGTCTTGTAATACTCTCTCAGCTCTCTCAGTTTAGTAATACTCTCTCAGTTTAGTAACACTCTCTCAGTTTAGTAATACTCTCTCAGTCTAGTAACACTCTCTCAGTTTAGTAATACTCTCTCAGTTTAGTAATACTCTCTCAGTTGAGTTAAACTCTCTCAATTTAGTAATACTCTCTCAGTTGAGTAATAATCTCTGAGTTTAGTAACACTCTCTCAGTTGAGTAATACTCTCTCAGTTGAGTAATACTCTCTCAGTTTTGTAATACTCTCTCAGTTTAGTAATACTCTCTCAGTTGAGTTAAACTCTCTCAATTTAGTAATACTCTCTCAGTTGAGTAATAATCTCTGAGTTTAGTAACACTCTCTCAGTTGAGTAATACTCTCTCAGTTGAGTAATACTCTCTCAGTTTTGTAATACTCTCTCAGTTTAGTAATATTATCTCAGCTCTCTCAGTTTAGTAATACTCTCTCAGTTTAGTAATATTCTCTCAGTTTAGTAATACTCTCTCAGTTTAGTAATATTCTCTCAGTTTAGTAACAGTCTCTTAGTTTAGTACTACTCTCTCAGTTTAGTAATACTCTCTCAGTTGAGTAATACTCCCTCAGTTTAGTAATACTCTCTCAGTTTAGTAATACTCTCTCAGTTGAGTAATAATCTCTCCGTTGAGTAATACTCTCTCAGTTTAGTAAAACTCTCTCAGTTTAGTAATACTCTCTCAGTTGAGTAACACTCTCTCAGTCTAGTAACACTCTCTCAGTTTAGTAATACTCTCTCAGTTTAGTAATACTCTCTCAGTTGAGTTAAACTCTCTCAATTTAGTAATACTCTCTCAGTTGAGTAATAATCTCTGAGTTTAGTAACACTCTCTCAGTTGAGTAATACTCTCTCAGTTGAGTAATACTCTCTCAGTTTTGTAATACTCTCTCTGTTTAGTAATATTATCTCAGCTCTCTCAGTTTAGTAATACTCTCTCAGTTTAGTAATATTCTCTCAGTTTAGTAATATTCTCTCAGTTTAGTAATACTCTCTCAGTCTAGTAACACTCTCTCAGTTTAGTAATACTCTCTCAGTTTACTACTACTCTCTCAGTTTAGTAATATTCTCTCAGTTTAGAAAACCTCTCTCAGTTTAGTAATACTCTCTCAGTTGAGTAATAGTCTCTCTGTTGAGTAATAATCTCTCAGTTTAGTAATACTCTCTCAGTTTAGTAATACTCTCTCAGTTGAGTAATACTCTCTCAGTCTAGTAATACTCTCTCAGTTGAGTAATATTCTCTCAGTTTAGTAACACTCTCTCCGTTGAGTAATATTCTATCAGTTTAGTAATACTCTCTCAGTTGAGTAATACTCTCTCAGTATAGTAACACTCTCTCAGCTTAGTAATACTCTCTCTGTTCAGTAATACTCTCTCAGTTGAGTAATAATCTCTCCATTGAGTAATATTATATCAGTTTAGTAAAACTCTCTCGGGTTAGTAATACTCTCTCAGTTGAGTAATAATCTCTGAGTTTAGTAACACTCTCTCAGTTGAGTAATACTCTCTCAGTGGAGTAATACTCTCTCAGTTTAGTAATACTCTCTCAGTTTAGTAATACTCTCTCAGTTTAGTAATACTCTCTCAGTTTAGTAATATTCTCTCAGTTTAGTAATATTCTCTCAGTTTAGTAATATTCTCTCAGCTCTCTCAGTTTAGTAATACTCTCTCAGTTTAGTAATATTCTCTCAGTTTAGTAATACTCTCTCAGTCTAGTAACACTCTCTCAGTTTAGTAATACTCTCTCTGTTTACTACTACTCTCTCAGTTTAGTAATATTCTCTCAGTTTAGAAAACCTCTCTCAGTTTAGTAATACTCTCTCAGTTGAGTAATAATCTCTCTGTTGAGTAATAATCTCTCAGTTTAGTAATACTCTCTCAGTTTAGTAATACTCTCTCAGTTGAGTAATACTCTCTCAGTCTAGTAATACTCTCTCAGTTGAGTAATATTCTCTCAGTTTAGTAACACTCTCTCCGTTGAGTAATATTCTATCAGTTTAGTAATACTCTCTCAGTTGAGTAATACTCGCTCAGTATAGTAACACTCTCTCAGCTTAGTAATACTCTCTCTGTTCAGTAATACTCTCTCAGTTGAGTAATAATCTCTCCATTGAGTAATATTATATCAGTTTAGTAAAACTCTCTCGGGTTAGTAATACTCTCTCAGTTTAGTAAAACTCTCTCAGTTTAGTAATACTCTCTCAGTCTTGTAATACTCTCTCAGCTCTCTCAGTTTAGTAATACTCTCTCAGTTTAGTAACACTCTCTCAGTTTAGTAATACTCGCTCAGTCTAGTAACACTCTCTCAGTTTAGTAATACTCTCTCAGTTTAGTAATACTCTTTCAGTTGAGTTAAACTCTCTCAATTTAGTAATACTCTCTCAGTTGAGTAATAATCGCTGAGTTTAGTAACACTCTCTCAGTTGAGTAATACTCTCTCAGTTGAGTAATACTCTCTCAGTTTTGTAATACTCTCTCAGTTTAGTAATACTCTCTCAGTTGAGTTAAACTCTCTCAATTTAGTAATACTCTCTCAGTTGAGTAATAATCTCTGAGTTTAGTAACACTCTCTCAGTTGAGTAATACTCTCTCAGTTGAGTAATACTCTCTCAGTTTTGTAATACTCTCTCAGTTTAGTAATATTATCTCAGCTCTCTCAGTTTAGTAATACTCTCTCAGTTTAGTAATATTCTCTCAGTTTAGTAATACTCTCTCAGTTTAGTAATATTCTCTCAGTTTAGTAACAGTCTCTTAGTTTAGTACTACTCTCTCAGTTTAGTAATACTCTCTCAGTTGAGTAATACTCCCTCAGTTTAGTAATACTCTCTCAGTTTAGTAATACTCTCTCAGTTGAGTAATAATCTCTCCGTTGAGTAATACTCTCTCAGTTTAGTAAAACTCTCTCAGTTTAGTAATACTCTCTCAGTTGAGTAATAGTCTCTCAGTCTAGTAATACTCTCTCAGTTGAGTAACACTCTCTCAGTCTAGTAACACTCTCTCGGTTTAGTAATACTCGCTCAGTCTAGTAATACTCTCTCAGTTTAGTAAAACTCTCTCAGTTTAGTAATACTCTCTCAGTCTTGTAATACTCTCTCAGCTCTCTCAGTTTAGTAATACTCTCTCAGTTTGGTAACACTCTCTCAGTTTAGTAATACTCTCTCAGTCTAGTAACACTCTCTCAGTTTAGTAACACTCTCTCAGTTTAGTAAAACTCTCTCAGTTTAGTTATACTCTCTCAGTTGAGTTAAACTCTCTTAGTTTAGTAATACTCTCTCAGTTGAGTAATAATCTATGAGTTTAGTAACACTCTCTCAGTTGAGTAATACTCTCTCAGTTTAGTAATACTCTCTCAGTTGAGTAATACTCTCTCAGTTTAGTAATACTCTCTCAGTTTAGTAATACTCTCTCAGTTGAGTAATAATCTATGAGTTTAGTAACACTCTCTCAGTTGAGTAATACTCTCTCAGTTTAGTAATACTCTCTCAGTTTAGTAATACTGTCTCAGTTTAGTAATACTCTCTCAGTTTAGTAATATTCTCTCAGTTTAGTAACACTCTCTCAGTCTAGTAACACTCTCTCAGTTTAGTAATACTCTCTCAGTGTACTACTACTCTCTCAGTTTAGTAATATTCTCTCAGTTTAGAAAACCTCTCTCAGTTTAGTAATACTCTCTCAGTTGAGTAATAATCTCTCTGTTGAGTAATACTCTCTCAGTTTAGTAATACTCTCTCAGTCTAGTAATACTCTCTCAGTTGAGTAATACTCTCTCAGTATAGTAACACTCTCTCAGCTTAGTAATACTCTCTCTGTTCAGTAATACTCTCTCAGTTGAGTAATAATCTCTCCATTGAGTAATATTATATCAGTTTAGTAAAACTCTCTCGGGTTAGTAATACTCTCTCAGTTTAGTAAAACTCTCTCAGTTTAGTAATACTCTCTCAGTCTTGTAATACTCTCTCAGCTCTCTCAGTTTAGTAATACTCTCTCAGTTTAGTAACACTCTCTCAGTTTAGTAATACTCTCTCAGTCTAGTAACACTCTCTCAGTTTAGTAATACTCTCTCAGTCTAGTAATACTCTCTCAGTTGAGTAATATTCTCTCAGTTTAGTAACACTCTCTCCGTTGAGTAATATTCTATCAGTTTAGTAATACTCTCTCAGTTGAGTAATACTCGCTCAGTATAGTAACACTCTCTCAGCTTAGTAATACTCTCTCTGTTCAGTAATACTCTCTCAGTTGAGTAATAATCTCTCCATTGAGTAATATTATATCAGTTTAGTAAAACTCTCTCGGGTTAGTAATACTCTCTCAGTTTAGTAAAACTCTCTCAGTTTAGTAATACTCTCTCAGTCTTGTAATACTCTCTCAGCTCTCTCAGTTTAGTAATACTCTCTCAGTTTAGTAACACTCTCTCAGTTTAGTAATACTCTTTCAGTTGAGTTAAACTCTCTCAATTTAGTAATACTCTCTCAGTTGAGTAATAATCTCTCAGTTGAGTAATACTCTCTCAGTTTTGTAATACTCTCTCAGTTTAGTAATACTCTCTCAGTTGAGTTAAACTCTCTCAATTTAGTAATACTCTCTCAGTTGAGTAATACTCTCTCAGTTGAGTAATACTCTCTCAGTTTTGTAATACTCTCTCAGTTTAGTAATATTATCTCAGCTCTCTCAGTTTAGTAATACTCTCTCAGTTTAGTAATATTCTCTCAGTTTAGTAATACTCTCTCAGTTTAGTAATATTCTCTCAGTTTAGTAACAGTCTCTTAGTTTAGTACTACTCTCTCAGTTTAGTAATACTCTCTCAGTTGAGTAATACTCCCTCAGTTTAGTAATACTCTCTCAGTTTAGTAATACTCTCTCAGTTGAGTAATAATCTCTCCGTTGAGTAATACTCTCTCAGTTTAGTAAAACTCTCTCAGTTTAGTAATACTCTCTCAGTTGAGTAATAGTCTCTCAGTCTAGTAATACTCTCTCAGTTGAGTAACACTCTCTCAGTCTAGTAACACTCTCTCGGTTTAGTAATACTCGCTCAGTCTAGTAATACTCTCTCAGTTTAGTAAAACTCTCTCAGTTTAGTAATACTCTCTCAGTCTTGTAATACTCTCTCAGCTCTCTCAGTTTAGTAATACTCTCTCAGTTTGGTAACACTCTCTCAGTTTAGTAATACTCTCTCAGTCTAGTAACACTCTCTCAGTTTAGTAACACTCTCTCAGTTTAGTAAAACTCTCTCAGTTTAGTTATACTCTCTCAGTTGAGTTAAACTCTCTTAGTTTAGTAATACTCTCTCAGTTGAGTAATAATCTATGAGTTTAGTAACACTCTCTCAGTTGAGTAATACTCTCTCAGTTTAGTAATACTCTCTCAGTTGAGTAATACTCTCTCAGTTTAGTAATACTCTCTCAGTTTAGTAATACTCTCTCAGTTGAGTAATAATCTATGAGTTTAGTAACACTCTCTCAGTTGAGTAATACTCTCTCAGTTTAGTAACACTCTCTCAGTTTAGTAATACTCGCTCAGTCTAGTAACACTCTCTCAGTTTAGTAATACTCTCTCAGTTTAGTAATACTCTTTCAGTTGAGTTAAACTCTCTCAATTTAGTAATACTCTCTCAGTTGAGTAATAATCGCTGAGTTTAGTAACACTCTCTCAGTTGAGTAATACTCTCTCAGTTGAGTAATACTCTCTCAGTTTTGTAATACTCTCTCAGTTTAGTAATACTCTCTCAGTTGAGTTAAACTCTCTCAATTTAGTAATACTCTCTCAGTTGAGTAATAATCTCTGAGTTTAGTAACACTCTCTCAGTTGAGTAATACTCTCTCAGTTGAGTAATACTCTCTCAGTTTTGTAATACTCTCTCAGTTTAGTAATATTATCTCAGCTCTCTCAGTTTAGTAATACTCTCTCAGTTTAGTAATATTCTCTCAGTTTAGTAATACTCTCTCAGTTTAGTAATATTCTCTCAGTTTAGTAACAGTCTCTTAGTTTAGTACTACTCTCTCAGTTTAGTAATACTCTCTCAGTTGAGTAATACTCCCTCAGTTTAGTAATACTCTCTCAGTTTAGTAATACTCTCTCAGTTGAGTAATAATCTCTCCGTTGAGTAATACTCTCTCAGTTTAGTAAAACTCTCTCAGTTTAGTAATACTCTCTCAGTTGAGTAATAGTCTCTCAGTCTAGTAATACTCTCTCAGTTGAGTAACACTCTCTCAGTCTAGTAACACTCTCTCGGTTTAGTAATACTCGCTCAGTCTAGTAATACTCTCTCAGTTTAGTAAAACTCTCTCAGTTTAGTAATACTCTCTCAGTCTTGTAATACTCTCTCAGCTCTCTCAGTTTAGTAATACTCTCTCAGTTTGGTAACACTCTCTCAGTTTAGTAATACTCTCTCAGTCTAGTAACACTCTCTCAGTTTAGTAACACTCTCTCAGTTTAGTAAAACTCTCTCAGTTTAGTTATACTCTCTCAGTTGAGTTAAACTCTCTTAGTTTAGTAATACTCTCTCAGTTGAGTAATAATCTATGAGTTTAGTAACACTCTCTCAGTTGAGTAATACTCTCTCAGTTTAGTAATACTCTCTCAGTTGAGTAATACTCTCTCAGTTTAGTAATACTCTCTCAGTTTAGTAATACTCTCTCAGTTGAGTAATAATCTATGAGTTTAGTAACACTCTCTCAGTTGAGTAATACTCTCTCAGTTTAGTAATACTCTCTCAGTTTAGTAATACTGTCTCAGTTTAGTAATACTCTCTCAGTTTAGTAATATTCTCTCAGTTTAGTAACACTCTCTCAGTCTAGTAACACTCTCTCAGTTTAGTAATACTCTCTCAGTGTACTACTACTCTCTCAGTTTAGTAATATTCTCTCAGTTTAGAAAACCTCTCTCAGTTTAGTAATACTCTCTCAGTTGAGTAATAATCTCTCTGTTGAGTAATACTCTCTCAGTTTAGTAATACTCTCTCAGTCTAGTAATACTCTCTCAGTTGAGTAATACTCTCTCAGTATAGTAACACTCTCTCAGCTTAGTAATACTCTCTCAGTTCAGTAATACTCTCTCAGTTTAGTAATACTCTCTCCATTGAGTAATATTATATCAGTTTAGTAAAACTCTCTCGGGTTAGTAATACTCTCTCAGTTTAGTAAAACTCTCTCAGTTTAGTAATACTCTCTCAGTCTTGTAATACTCTCTCAGCTCTCTCAGTTTAGTAATACTCTCTCAGTTTAGTAACACTCTCTCAGTTTAGTAATACTCTCTCAGTCTAGTAACACTCTCTCAGTTTAGTAATACTCTCTCAGTCTAGTAATACTCTCTCAGTTGAGTAATATTCTCTCAGTTTAGTAACACTCTCTCCGTTGAGTAATATTCTATCAGTTTAGTAATACTCTCTCAGTTGAGTAATACTCGCTCAGTATAGTAACACTCTCTCAGCTTAGTAATACTCTCTCTGTTCAGTAATACTCTCTCAGTTGAGTAATAATCTCTCCATTGAGTAATATTATATCAGTTTAGTAAAACTCTCTCGGGTTAGTAATACTCTCTCAGTTTAGTAAAACTCTCTCAGTTTAGTAATACTCTCTCAGTCTTGTAATACTCTCTCAGCTCTCTCAGTTTAGTAATACTCTCTCAGTTTAGTAACACTCTCTCAGTTTAGTAATACTCTTTCAGTTGAGTTAAACTCTCTCAATTTAGTAATACTCTCTCAGTTGAGTAATAATCTCTCAGTTGAGTAATACTCTCTCAGTTTTGTAATACTCTCTCAGTTTAGTAATACTCTCTCAGTTGAGTTAAACTCTCTCAATTTAGTAATACTCTCTCAGTTGAGTAATACTCTCTCAGTTGAGTAATACTCTCTCAGTTTTGTAATACTCTCTCAGTTTAGTAATATTATCTCAGCTCTCTCAGTTTAGTAATACTCTCTCAGTTTAGTAATATTCTCTCAGTTTAGTAATACTCTCTCAGTTTAGTAATATTCTCTCAGTTTAGTAACAGTCTCTTAGTTTAGTACTACTCTCTCAGTTTAGTAATACTCTCTCAGTTGAGTAATACTCCCTCAGTTTAGTAATACTCTCTCAGTTTAGTAATACTCTCTCAGTTGAGTAATAATCTCTCCGTTGAGTAATACTCTCTCAGTTTAGTAAAACTCTCTCAGTTTAGTAATACTCTCTCAGTTGAGTAATAGTCTCTCAGTCTAGTAATACTCTCTCAGTTGAGTAACACTCTCTCAGTCTAGTAACACTCTCTCGGTTTAGTAATACTCGCTCAGTCTAGTAATACTCTCTCAGTTTAGTAAAACTCTCTCAGTTTAGTAATACTCTCTCAGTCTTGTAATACTCTCTCAGCTCTCTCAGTTTAGTAATACTCTCTCAGTTTGGTAACACTCTCTCAGTTTAGTAATACTCTCTCAGTCTAGTAACACTCTCTCAGTTTAGTAACACTCTCTCAGTTTAGTAAAACTCTCTCAGTTTAGTTATACTCTCTCAGTTGAGTTAAACTCTCTTAGTTTAGTAATACTCTCTCAGTTGAGTAATAATCTATGAGTTTAGTAACACTCTCTCAGTTGAGTAATACTCTCTCAGTTTAGTAATACTCTCTCAGTTGAGTAATACTCTCTCAGTTTAGTAATACTCTCTCAGTTTAGTAATACTCTCTCAGTTGAGTAATAATCTATGAGTTTAGTAACACTCTCTCAGTTGAGTAATACTCTCTCAGTTTAGTAATACTCTCTCAGTTTAGTAATACTGTCTCAGTTTAGTAATACTCTCTCAGTTTAGTAATATTCTCTCAGTTTAGTAACACTCTCTCAGTCTAGTAACACTCTCTCAGTTTAGTAATACTCTCTCAGTGTACTACTACTCTCTCAGTTTAGTAATATTCTCTCAGTTTAGAAAACCTCTCTCAGTTTAGTAATACTCTCTCAGTTGAGTAATAATCTCTCTGTTGAGTAATACTCTCTCAGTTTAGTAATACTCTCTCAGTTTAGTAATACTCTCTCAGTTGAGTAATACTCTCTCAGTCTAGTAATACTCTCTCAGTTGAGTAATACTCTCTCAGTATAGTAACACTCTCTCAGCTTAGTAATACTCTCTCTGTTCAGTAATACTCTCTCAGTTGAGTAATAATCTCTCCATTGAGTAATATTATATCAGTTTAGTAAAACTCTCTCGGGTTAGTAATACTCTCTCAGTTTAGTAAAACTCTCTCAGTTTAGTAATACTCTCTCAGTCTTGTAATACTCTCTCAGCTCTCTCAGTTTAGTAATACTCTCTCAGTTTAGTAACACTCTCTCAGTTTAGTAATACTCTCTCAGTCTAGTAACACTCTCTCAGTTTAGTAATACTCTCTCAGTTTAGTAATACTCTCTCAGTTGAGTTAAACTCTCTCAATTTAGTAATACTCTCTCAGTTGAGTAATAATCTCTGAGTTTAGTAACACTCTCTCAGTTGAGTAATACTCTCTCAGTTGAGTAATACTCTCTCAGTTTTGTAATACTCTCTCTGTTTAGTAATATTATCTCAGCTCTCTCAGTTTAGTAATACTCTCTCAGTTTAGTAATATTCTCTCAGTTTAGTAATACTCTCTCAGTGTAGTAATATTCTCTCAGTTTAGTAACAGTCTCTTAGTTTAGTACTACTCTCTTAGTTTAGTAATACTCTCTCAGTTGAGTAATACTCCCTCAGTTTAGTAATACTCTCTCAGATTAGTAATACTCTCTCAGTTGAGTAATAATCTCTCCGTTGAGTAATACTCTCTCAGTTTAGTAAAACTCTCTCAGTTTAGTAATACTCTCTCAGTTGAGTAATAGTCTCTCAGTCTAGTAATACTCTCTCAGTTGAGTAACACTCTCTCAGTTTAGTAACACTCTCTCGGTTTAGTAATACTCGCTCAGTCTAGTAATACTCTCTCAGTTTAGTAAAACTCTCTCAGTTTAGTAATACTCTCTCAGTCTTGTAATACTCTCTTAGCTCTCTCAGTTTAGTAATACTCTCTCAGTTTAGTAACACTCTCTCAGTTTAGTAATACTCTCTCAGTCTAGTAACACTCTCTCAGTTTAGTAACACTCTCTCAGTTTAGTAAAACTCTCTCAGCTTAGTAATACTCTCTCTGTTCAGTAATAATCTCTCAGTTGAGTAATAATCTCTCCATTGAGTAATATTATATCAGTTTAGTAAAACTCTCTCGGGTTAGTAACACTCTCTCAGTTTAGTAAAACTCTCTCAGTTTAGTAATACTCTCTCAGTCTTGTAATACTCTCTCAGCTCTCTCAGTTTAGTAATACTCTCTCAGTTTAGTAACACTCGCTCAGTTTAGTAATATTCTCTCAGTCTTGTAATACTCTCTCAGCTCTCTCAGTTTAGTAATACTCTGTCAGTCTTGTAATACTCTCTCAGCTCTCTCAGTTTAGTAATACTCTCTCAGTTTAGTAACACTCTCTCAGTTTAGTAATACTCTCTCAGTCTAGTAACACTCTCTCAGTTTAGTAATACTCTCTCAGTTTAGTAATACTCTCTCAGTTGAGTTAAACTCTCTTAATTTAGTAATACTCTCTCAGTTGAGTAATAATCTCTGAGTTTAGTAACACTCTCTCAGTTGAGTAATACTCTCTCAGTGGAGTAATACTCTCTCAGTTTTGTAATACTCTCTCAGTTTAGTAATATTATCTCAGCTCTCTCAGTTTAGTAATACTCTCTCAGTTTAGTAATATTCTCTCAGTTTAGTAATATTCTCTCAGTTTAGTAATATTCTCTCAGCTCTCTCAGTTTAGTAACACTCTCTCAGTTTAGTAATACTCTCTCTGTTTACTACTACTCTCTCAGTTTAGTAATATTCTCTCAGTTTAGAAAACCTATCTCAGTTTAGTAATACTCTCTCAGTTGAGTAATAATCTCTCTGTTGAGTAATAATCTCTCAGTTTAGTAATACTCTCTCAGTTTAGTAATACTCTCTCAGTTGAGTAATACTCTCTCAGTCTAGTAATACTCTCTCAGTTGAGTAATATTCTCTCAGTTTAGTAACACTCTCTCCGTTGAGTAATATTCTATCAGTTTAGTAATACTCTCTCAGTTGAGTAATACTCGCTCAGTATAGTAACACTCTCTCAGCTTAGTAATACTCTCTCTGTTCAGTAATACTCTCTCAGTTGAGTAATAATCTCTCCATTGAGTAATATTATATCAGTTTAGTAAAACTCTCTCGGGTTAGTAATGCTCTCTCAGTTTAGTAAAACTCTCTCAGTTTAGTAATACTCTCTCAGTCTTGTAATACTCTCTCAGCTCTCTCAGTTTAGTAATACTCTCTCAGTTTAGTAACACTCTCTCAGTTTAGTAATACTCTTTCAGTTGAGTTAAACTCTCTCAATTTAGTAATACTCTCTCAGTTGAGTAATAATCTCTCAGTTGAGTAATACTCTCTCAGTTTTGTAATACTCTCTCAGTTTAGTAATACTCTCTCAGTTGAGTTAAACTCTCTCAATTTAGTAATACTCTCTCAGTTGAGTAATACTCTCTCAGTTGAGTAATACTCTCTCAGTTTTGTAATACTCTCTCAGTTTAGTAATATTATCTCAGCTCTCTCAGTTTAGTAATACTCTCTCAGTTGAGTAATACTCTCTCAGTTGAGTAATACTCTCTCAGTTTTGTAATACTCTCTCAGTTTAGTAATATTATCTCAGCTCTCTCAGTTTAGTAATACTCTCTCAGTTGAGTAATACTCTCTCAGTTGAGTAATACTCTCTCAGTTTTGTAATACTCTCTCCGTTTAGTAATACTCTCTCAGTTGAGTTAAACTCTCTCAATTTAGTAATACTCTCTCAGTTGAGTAATACTCTCTCAGTTGAGTAATACTCTCTCAGTTTTGTAATACTCTCTCAGTTTAGTAATATTATCTCAGCTCTCTCAGTTTAGTAATACTCTCTCAGTTTAGTAATATTCTCTCAGTTTAGTAATACTCTCTCAGTTTAGTAATATTCTCTCAGTTTAGTAACAGTCTCTTAGTTTAGTACTACTCTCTCAGTTTAGTAATACTCTCTCAGTTGAGTAATACTCCCTCAGTTTAGTAATACTCTCTCAGTTTAGTAATACTCTCTCAGTTGAGTAATAATCTCTCCGTTGAGTAATACTCTCTCAGTTTAGTAAAACTCTCTCAGTTTAGTAATACTCTCTCAGTTGAGTAATAGTCTCTCAGTCTAGTAATACTCTCTCAGTTGAGTAACACTCTCTCGGTTTAGTAATACTCGCTCAGTCTAGTAATACTCTCTCAGTTTAGTAAAACTCTCTCAGTTTAGTAATACTCTCTCAGTTTGGTGACACTCTCTCAGTTTAGTAATACTCTCTCAGTCTAGTAACACTCTCTCAGTTTAGTAACACTCTCTCAGTTTAGTAAAACTCTCTCAGTTTAGTTATACTCTCTCAGTTGACTTAAACTCTCTTAGTTTAGTAATACTCTCTCAGTTGAGTAATAATCTATGAGTTTAGTAACACTCTCTCAGTTGAGTAATACTCTCTCAGTTTAGTAATACTCTCTCAGTTGAGTAATACTCTCTCAGTTTAGTAATACTCTCTCAGTTTAGTAATACTCTCTCAGTTGAGTAATAATCTATGAGTTTAGTAACACTCTCTCAGTTGAGTAATACTCTCTCAGTTTAGTAATACTCTCTCAGTTTAGTAATACTGTCTCAGTTTAGTAATACTCTCTCAGTTTAGTAATATTCTCTCAGTTTAGTAACACTCTCTCAGTCTAGTAACACTCTCTCAGTTTAGTAATACTCTCTCAGTGTACTACTACTCTCTCAGTTTAGTAATATTCTCTCAGTTTAGAAAACCTCTCTCAGTTTAGTAATACTCTCTCAGTTGAGTAATAATCTCTCTGTTGAGTAATACTCTCTCAGTTTAGTAATACTCTCTCAGTTTAGTAATACTCTCTCAGTTGAGTAATACTCTCTCAGTCTAGTAATACTCTCTCAGTTGAGTAATACTCTCTCAGTATAGTAACACTCTCTCAGCTTAGTAATACTCTCTCTGTTCAGTAATACTCTCTCAGTTGAGTAATAATCTCTCCATTGAGTAATATTATATCAGTTTAGTAAAACTCTCTCGGGTTAGTAATACTCTCTCAGTTTAGTAATACTCTCTCAGCTCTCTCAGTTTAGTAATACTCTCTCAGTTTAGTAACACTCTCTCAGTTTAGTAATACTCTCTCAGTCTAGTAACACTCTCTCAGTTTAGTAATACTCTCTCAGTTTAGTAATACTCTTTCAGTTGAGTTAAACTCTCTCAATTTAGTAATACTCTCTCAGTTGAGTAATAATCTCTGAGTTTAGTAACACTCTCTCAGTTGAGTAATACTCTCTCAGTTGAGTAATACTCTCTCAGTTTTGTAATACTCTCTCAGTTTTGTAATACTCTCTCAGTTTAGTAATACTCTCTCAGTTGAGTTAAACTCTCTCAATTTAGTAATACTCTCTCAGTTGAGTAATACTCTCTCAGTTGAGTAATACTCTCTCAGTTTTGTAATACTCTCTCAGTTTAGTAATATTATCTCAGCTCTCTCAGTTTAGTAATACTCTCTCAGTTTAGTAATATTCTCTCAGTTTAGTAATACTCTCTCAGTTTAGTAATATTCTCTCAGTTTAGTAACAGTCTCTTAGTTTAGTACTACTCTCTCAGTTTAGTAATACTCTCTCAGTTGAGTAATACTCCCTCAGTTTAGTAATACTCTCTCAGTTTAGTAATACTCTCTCAGTTGAGTAATACTCTCTCCGTTGAGTAATACTCTCTCAGTTTAGTAAAACTCTCTCAGTTTAGTAATACTCTCTCAGTTGAGTAATAGTCTCTCAGTCTAGTAATACTCTCTCAGTTGAGTAACACTCTCTCAGTTTAGTAACACTCTCTCGGTTTAGTAATACTCGCTCAGTTTAGTAATACTCTCTCAGTTTAGTAAAACTCTCAGTTTAGTAATACTCTCTCAGTCTTGTAATACTCTCTCAGCTCTCTCAGTTTAGTAATACTCTCTCAGTTTGGTAACACTCTCTCAGTTTAGTAATACTCTCTCAGTCTAGTAACACTCTCTCAGTTTAGTAACACTCTCTCAGTTTAGTAAAACTCTCTCAGTTTAGTTATACTCTCTCAGTTGACTTAAACTCTCTTAGTTTAGTAATACTCTCTCAGTTGAGTAATAATCTATGAGTTTAGTAACACTCTCTCAGTTGAGTAATACTCTCTCAGTTTAGTAATACTCTCTCAGTTGAGTAATACTCTCTCAGTTTAGTAATACTCTCTCAGTTCAGTAATACTCTCTCTGTTGAGTAATAATCTATGAGTTTAGTAACACTCTCTCAGTTGAGTAATACTCTCTCAGTTTAGTAATACTCTCTCAGTTTAGTAATACTGTCTCAGTTTAGTAATACTCTCTCAGTTTAGTAATATTCTCTCAGTTTAGTAACACTCTCTCAGTCTAGTAACACTCTCTCAGTTTAGTAATACTCTCTCAGTGTACTACTACTCTCTCAGTTTAGTAATATTCTCTCAGTTTAGAAAACCTCTCTCAGTTTAGTAATACTCTCTCAGTTGAGTAATAATCTCTCTGTTGAGTAATACTCTCTCAGTTTAGTAATACTCTCTCAGTTTAGTAATACTCTCTCAGTTGAGTAATACTCTCTCAGTCTAGTAATACTCTATCAGTTGAGTAATACTCTCTCAGTATAGTAACACTCTCTCAGCTTAGTAATACTCTCTCTGTTCAGTAATACTCTCTCAGTTGAGTAATAATCTCTCCATTGAGTAATATTATATCAGTTTAGTAAAACTCTCTCGGGTTAGTAATACTCTCTCAGTTTAGTAAAACTCTCTCAGTTTAGTAATACTCTCTCAGTCTTGTAATACTCTCTCAGCTCTCTCAGTTTAGTAATACTCTCTCAGTTTAGTAACACTCTCTCAGTTTAGTAATACTCTCTCAGTCTAGTAACACTCTCTCAGTTTAGTAATACTCTCTCAGTTTAGTAATACTCTCTCAGTTGAGTAATACTCTCTCAGTCTAGTAATACTCTCTCAGTTGAGTAATATTCTCTCAGTTTAGTAACACTCTCTCCGTTGAGTAATATTCTATCAGTTTAGTAATACTCTCTCAGTTGAGTAATACTCTCTCAGTATAGTAACACTCTCTCAGCTTAGTAATACTCTCTCTGTTCAGTAATACTCTCTCAGTTGAGTAATAATCTCTCCATTGAGTAATATTATATCAGTTTAGTAAAACTCTCTCGGTTTAGTAATACTCTCTCAGTATAGTAACAGTCTCTTAGTTTAGTACTACTCTCTCAGTTTAGTAATACTCTCTCAGTTGAGTAATACTCCCTCAGTTTAGTAATACTCTCTCAGTTTAGTAATACTCTCTCAGTTGAGTAATACTCTCTCCGTTGAGTAATACTCTCTCAGTTTAGTAAAACTCTCTCAGTTTAGTAATACTCTCTCAGTTGAGTAATAGTCTCTCAGTCTAGTAATACTCTCTCAGTTGAGTAACACTCTCTCAGTCTAGTAACACTCTCTCGGTTTAGTAATACTCGCTCAGTCTAGTAATACTCTCTCAGTTTAGTAAAACTCTCAGTTTAGTAATACTCTCTCAGTCTTGTAATACTCTCTCAGCTCTCTCAGTTTAGTAATACTCTCTCAGTTTGGTAACACTCTCTCAGTTTAGTAATACTCTCTCAGTCTAGTAACACTCTCTCAGTTTAGTAACACTCTCTCAGTTTAGTAAAACTCTCTCAGTTTAGTTATACTCTCTCAGTTGACTTAAACTCTCTTAGTTTAGTAATACTCTCTCAGTTGAGTAATAATCTATGAGTTTAGTAACACTCTCTCAGTTGAGTAATACTCTCTCAGTTTAGTAATACTCTCTCAGTTGAGTAATACTCTCTCAGTTTAGTAATACTCTCTCAGTTCAGTAATACTCTCTCTGTTGAGTAATAATCTATGAGTTTAGTAACACTCTCTCAGTTGAGTAATACTCTCTCAGTTTAGTAATACTCTCTCAGTTTAGTAATACTGTCTCAGTTTAGTAATACTCTCTCAGTTTAGTAATATTCTCTCAGTTTAGTAACACTCTCTCAGTCTAGTAACACTCTCTCAGTTTAGTAATACTCTCTCAGTGTACTACTACTCTCTCAGTTTAGTAATATTCTCTCAGTTTAGAAAACCTCTCTCAGTTTAGTAATACTCTCTCAGTTGAGTAATAATCTCTCTGTTGAGTAATACTCTCTCAGTTTAGTAATACTCTCTCAGTTTAGTAATACTCTCTCAGTTGAGTAATACTCTCTCAGTCTAGTAATACTCTATCAGTTGAGTAATACTCTCTCAGTATAGTAACACTCTCTCAGCTTAGTAATACTCTCTCTGTTCAGTAATACTCTCTCAGTTGAGTAATAATCTCTCCATTGAGTAATATTATATCAGTTTAGTAAAACTCTCTCGGGTTAGTAATACTCTCTCAGTTTAGTAAAACTCTCTCAGTTTAGTAATACTCTCTCAGTCTTGTAATACTCTCTCAGCTCTCTCAGTTTAGTAATACTCTCTCAGTTTAGTAACACTCTCTCAGTTTAGTAATACTCTCTCAGTCTAGTAACACTCTCTCAGTTTAGTAATACTCTCTCAGTTTAGTAATACTCTCTCAGTTGAGTAATACTCTCTCAGTCTAGTAATACTCTCTCAGTTGAGTAATATTCTCTCAGTTTAGTAACACTCTCTCCGTTGAGTAATATTCTATCAGTTTAGTAATACTCTCTCAGTTGAGTAATACTCTCTCAGTATAGTAACACTCTCTCAGCTTAGTAATACTCTCTCTGTTCAGTAATACTCTCTCAGTTGAGTAATAATCTCTCCATTGAGTAATATTATATCAGTTTAGTAAAACTCTCTCGGTTTAGTAATACTCTCTCAGTATAGTAATACTCTCTCAGTCTTGTAATACTCTCTCAGCTCTCTCAGTTTAGTAATACTCTCTCAGTCTAGTAACACTCTCTCAGTTTAGTAATACTCTCTCAGTTTAGTAATACTCTCTCAGTTGAGTTAAACTCTCTCAATTTAGTAATACTCTCTCAGTTGAGTAATAATCTCTGAGTTTAGTAACACTCTCTCAGTTGAGTAATACTCTCTCAGTTGAGTAATACTCTCTCAGTTTTGTAATACTCTCTCAGTTTAGTAATATTATCTCAGCTCTCTCAGTTTAGTAATACTCTCTCAGTTTAGTAATATTCTCTCAGTTTAGTAATACTCTCTCAGTGTAGTAATATTCTCTCAGTTTAGTAACAGTCTCTTAGTTTAGTACTACTCTCTCAGTTGAGTAATACTCTCTCAGTTGAGTAATACTCCCTCAGTTTAGTAATACTCTCTCAGTTTAGTAATACTCTCTCAGTTGAGTAATAATCTCTCCGTTGAGTAATACTCTCTCAGTTTAGTAAAACTCTCTCAGTTTAGTAATACTCTCTCAGTTGAGTAATAGTCTCTCAGTCTAGTAATACTCTCTAAGTTGAGTAACACTCTCTCAGTCTAGTAACACTCTCTCGGTTTAGTAATACTCGCTCAGTCTAGTAATACTCTCTCAGTTTAGTAAAACTCTCTCAGTTTAGTAATACTCTCTCAGTCTTGTAATACTCTCTTAGCTCTCTCAGTTTAGTAATACTCTCTCAGTTTAGTAACACTCTCTCAGTTTAGTAATACTCTCTCAGTCTAGTAACACTCTCTCAGTTTAGTAACACTCTCTCAGTTTAGTAAAACTCTCTCAGCTTAGTAATACTCTCTCTGTTCAGTAATAATCTCTCAGTTGAGTAATAATCTCTCCATTGAGTAATATTATATCAGTTTAGTAAAACTCTCTCGGGTTAGTAACACTCTCTCAGTTTAGTAAAACTCTCTCAGTTTAGTAATACTCTCTCAGTCTTGTAATACTCTCTCAGCTCTCTCAGTTTAGTAATACTCTCTCAGTTTAGTAACACTCGCTCAGTTTAGTAATATTCTCTCAGTCTTGTAATACTCTCTCAGCTCTCTCAGTTTAGTAATACTCTCTCAGTCTTGTAATACTCTCTCAGCTCTCTCAGTTTAGTAATACTCTCTCAGTTTAGTAATACTCTCTCAGTCTAGTAACACTCTCTCAGTTTAGTAATACTCTCTCAGTTTAGTAATACTCTCTCAGTTGAGTTAAACTCTCTCAATTTAGTAATACTCTCTCAGTTGAGTAATAATCTCTGAGTTTAGTAACACTCTCTCAGTTGAGTAATACTCTCTCAGTGGAGTAATACTCTCTCAGTTTTGTAATACTCTCTCAGTTTAGTAATATTATCTCAGCTCTCTCAGTTTAGTAATACTCTCTCAGTTTAGTAATATTCTCTCAGTTTAGTAATATTCTCTCAGTTTAGTAATATTCTCTCAGCTCTCTCAGTTTAGTAATACTCTCTCAGTTTAGTAATATTCTCTCAGTTTAGTAATACTCTCTCAGTCTAGTAACACTCTCTCAGTTTAGTAATACTCTCTCTGTTTACTACTACTCTCTCAGTTTAGTAATATTCTCTCAGTTTAGAAAACCTCTCTCAGTTTAGTAATACTCTCTCAGTTGAGTAATAATCTCTCTGTTGAGTAATAATCTCTCAGTTTAGTAATACTCTCTCAGTTTAGTAATACTCTCTCAGTTGAGTAATACTCTCTCAGTCTAGTAATACTCTCTCAGTTGAGTAATATTCTCTCAGTTTAGTAACACTCTCTCCGTTGAGTAATATTCTATCAGTTTAGTAATACTCTCTCAGTTGAGTAATACTCGCTCAGTATAGTAACACTCTCTCAGCTTAGTAATACTCTCTCTGTTCAGTAATACTCTCTCAGTTGAGTAATAATCTCTCCATTGAGTAATATTATATCAGTTTAGTAAAACTCTCTCGGGTTAGTAATACTCTCTCAGTTTAGTAAAACTCTCTCAGTTTAGTAATACTCTCTCAGTCTTGTAATACTCTCTCAGCTCTCTCAGTTTAGTAATACTCTCTCAGTTTAGTAACACTCTCTCAGTTTAGTAATACTCTCTCAGTCTAGTAACACTCTCTCAGTTTAGTAATACTCTCTCAGTTTAGTAATACTCTTTCAGTTGAGTTAAACTCTCTGAATTTAGTAATACTCTCTCAGTTGAGTAATAATCGCTGAGTTTAGTAACACTCTCTCAGTTGAGTAATACTCTCTCAGTTGAGTAATACTCTCTCAGTTTTGTAATACTCTCTCAGTTTAGTAATACTCTCTCAGTTGAGTTAAACTCTCTCAATTTAGTAATACTCTCTCAGTTGAGTAATAATCTCTGAGTTTAGTAACACTCTCTCAGTTGAGTAATACTCTCTCAGTTGAGTAATACTCTCTCAGTTTTGTAATACTCTCTCAGTTTAGTAATATTATCTCAGCTCTCTCAGTTTAGTAATACTCTCTCAGTTTAGTAATATTCTCTCAGTTTAGTAATACTCTCTCAGTTTAGTAATACTCTCTCAGTTTAGTAACAGTCTCTTAGTTTAGTACTACTCTCTCAGTTTAGTAATACTCTCTCAGTTTAGTAATACTCCCTCAGTTTAGTAATACTCTCTCAGTTTAGTAATACTCTCTCAGTTGAGTAATAATCTCTCCGTTGAGTAATACTCTCTCAGTTTAGTAAAACTCTCTCAGTTTAGTAATACTCTCTCAGTTGAGTAATAGTCTCTCAGTCTAGTAATACTCTCTCAGTTGAGTAACACTCTCTCAGTCTAGTAACACTCTCTCGGTTTAGTAATACTCGCTCAGTCTAGTAATACTCTCTCAGTTTAGTAAAACTCTCTCAGTTTAGTAATACTCTCTCAGTCTTGTAATACTCTCTCAGCTCTCTCAGTTTAGTAATACTCTCTCAGTTTGGTACCACTCTCTCAGTTTAGTAATACTCTCTCAGTCTAGTAACACTCTCTCAGTTTAGTAACACTCTCTCAGTTTAGTAAAACTCTCTCAGTTTAGTTATACTCTCTCAGTTGAGTTAAACTCTCTTAGTTTAGTAATACTCTCTCAGTTGAGTAATAATCTATGAGTTTAGTAACACTCTCTCAGTTGAGTAATACTCTCTCAGTTTAGTAATACTCTCTCAGTTGAGTAATACTCTCTCAGTTTAGTAATACTCTCTCAGTTTAGTAATACTCTCTCAGTTGAGTAATAATCTATGAGTTTAGTAACACTCTCTCAGTTGAGTAATACTCTCTCAGTTTAGTAATACTCTCTCAGTTTAGTAATACTGTCTCAGTTTAGTAATACTCTCTCAGTTTAGTAATATTCTCTCAGTTTAGTAACACTATCTCAGTCTAGTAACACTCTCTCAGTTTAGTAATACTCTCTCAGTGTACTACTACTCTCTCAGTTTAGTAATATTCTCTCAGTTTAGAAAACCTCTCTCAGTTTAGTAATACTCTCTCAGTTGAGTAATAATCTCTCTGTTGAGTAATACTCTCTCAGTTTAGTAATGCTCTCTCAGTTTAGTAATACTCTCTCAGTTGAGTAATACTCTCTCAGTCTAGTAATACTCTCTCAGTTTAGTAAAACTCTCTCAGTTTAGTAATACTCTCTCAGTTGAGTAATAGTCTCTCAGTCTAGTAATACTCTCTCAGTTGAGTAACACTCTCTCAGTCTAGTAACACTCTCTCGGTTTAGTAATACTCGCTCAGTCTAGTAATACTCTCTCAGTTTAGTAAAACTCTCTCAGTTTAGTAATACTCTCTCAGTCTTGTAATACTCTCTCAGCTCTCTCAGTTTAGTAATACTCTCTCAGTTTGGTAACACTCTCTCAGTTTAGTAATACTCTCTCAGTCTAGTAACACTCTCTCAGTTTAGTAACACTCTCTCAGTTTAGTAAAACTCTCTCAGTTTAGTTATACTCTCTCAGTTGAGTTAAACTCTCTTAGTTTAGTAATACTCTCTCAGTTGAGTAATAATCTATGAGTTTAGTAACACTCTCTCAGTTGAGTAATACTCTCTCAGTTTAGTAATACTCTCTCAGTTGAGTAATACTCTCTCAGTTTAGTAATACTCTCTCAGTTTAGTAATACTCTCTCAGTTGAGTAATAATCTATGAGTTTAGTAACACTCTCTCAGTTGAGTAATACTCTCTCAGTTTAGTAATACTCTCTCAGTTTAGTAATACTGTCTCAGTTTAGTAATACTCTCTCAGTTTAGTAATATTCTCTCAGTTTAGTAACACTATCTCAGTCTAGTAACACTCTCTCAGTTTAGTAATACTCTCTCAGTGTACTACTACTCTCTCAGTTTAGTAATATTCTCTCAGTTTAGAAAACCTCTCTCAGTTTAGTAATACTCTCTCAGTTGAGTAATAATCTCTCTGTTGAGTAATACTCTCTCAGTTTAGTAATACTCTCTCAGTTTAGTAATACTCTCTCAGTTGAGTAATACTCTCTCAGTCTAGTAATACTCTCTCAGTTGAGTAATACTCTCTCAGTATAGTAACACTCTCTCAGCTTAGTAATACTCTCTCTGTTCAGTAATACTCTCTCAGTTGAGTAATAATCTCTCCATTGAGTAATATTATATCAGTTTAGTAAAACTCTCTCGGGTTAGTAATACTCTCTCAGTTTAGTAAAACTCTCTCAGTTTAGTAATACTCTCTCAGTCTTGTAATACTCTCTCAGCTCTCTCAGTTTAGTAATACTCTCTCAGTTTAGTAACACTCTCTCAGTTTAGTAATACTCTCTCAGTCTAGTAACACTCTCTCAGTTTAGTAATACTCTCTCAGTTTAGTAATACTCTCTCAGTTGAGTTAAACTCTCTCAATTTAGTAATACTCTCTCAGTTGAGTAATAATCTCTGAGTTTAGTAACACTCTCTCAGTTGAGTAATACTCTCTCAGTTGAGTAATACTCTCTCAGTTTTGTAATACTCTCTCTGTTTAGTAATATTATCTCAGCTCTCTCAGTTTAGTAATACTCTCTCAGTTTAGTAATATTCTCTCAGTTTAGTAATACTCTCTCAGTGTAGTAATATTCTCTCAGTTTAGTAACAGTCTCTTAGTTTAGTACTACTCTCTCAGTTTAGTAATACTCTCTCAGTTGAGTAATACTCCCTCAGTTTAGTAATACTCTCTCAGTTTAGTAAAACTCTCTCAGTTTAGTAATACTCTCTCAGTTGAGTAATAGTCTCTCAGTCTAGTAATACTCTCTCAGTTGAGTAACACTCTCTCAGTCTAGTAACACTCTCTCGGTTTAGTAATACTCGCTCAGTCTAGTAATACTCTCTCAGTTTAGTAAAACTCTCTCAGTTTAGTAATACTCTCTCAGTCTTGTAATACTCTCTTAGCTCTCTCAGTTTAGTAATACTCTCTCAGTTTAGTAACACTCTCTCAGTTTAGTAATACTCTCTCAGTCTAGTAACACTCTCTCAGTTTAGTAACACTCTCTCAGTTTAGTAAAACTCTCTCAGCTTAGTAATACTCCCTCTGTTCAGTAATAATCTCTCAGTTGAGTAATAATCTCTCCATTGAGTAATATTATATCAGTTTAGTAAAACTCTCTCGGGTTAGTAACACTCTCTCAGTTTAGTAAAACTCTCTCAGTTTAGTAATACTCTCTCAGTCTTGTAATACTCTCTCAGCTCTCTCAGTTTAGTAATACTCTCTCAGTTTAGTAACACTCGCTCAGTTTAGTAATATTCTCTCAGTCTTGTAATACTCGCTCAGCTCTCTCAGTTTAGTAATACTCTCTCAGTCTTGTAATACTCTCTCAGCTCTCTCAGTTTAGTAATACTCTCTCAGTTTAGTAACACTCTCTCAGTTTAGTAATACTCTCTCAGTCTAGTAACACTCTCTCAGTTTAGTAATACTCTCTCAGTTTAGTAATACTCTCTCAGTTGAGTTAAACTCTCTTAATTTAGTAATACTCTCTCAGTTGAGTAATAATCTCTGAGTTTAGTAACACTCTCTCAGTTGAGTAATACTCTCTCAGTGGAGTAATACTCTCTCAGTTTTGTAATACTCTCTCAGTTTAGTAATATTATCTCAGCTCTCTCAGTTTAGTAATACTCTCTCAGTTTAGTAATATTCTCTCAGTTTAGTAATATTCTCTCAGTTTAGTAATATTCTCTCAGCTCTCTCAGTTTAGTAATACTCTCTCAGTTTAGTAATATTCTCTCAGTTTAGTAATACTCTCTCAGTCTAGTAACACTCTCTCAGTTTAGTAATACTCTCTCTGTTTACTACTACTCTCTCAGTTTAGTAATATTCTCTCAGTTTAGAAAACCTCTCTCAGTTTAGTAATACTCTCTCAGTTGAGTAATAATCTCTCTGTTGAGTAATAATCTCTCAGTTTAGTAATACTCTCTCAGTTTAGTAATACTCTCTCAGTTGAGTAATACTCTCTCAGTCTAGTAATACTCTCTCAGTTGAGTAATATTCTCTCAGTTTAGTAACACTCTCTCCGTTGATTAATATTCTATCAGTTTAGTAATACTCTCTCAGTTGAGTAATACTCGCTCAGTATAGTAACACTCTCTCAGCTTAGTAATACTCTCTCTGTTCAGTAATACTCTCTCAGTTGAGTAATAATCTCTCCATTGAGTAATATTATATCAGTTTAGTAAAACTCTCTCGGGTTAGTAATACTCTCTCAGTTTAGTAAAACTCTCTCAGTTTAGTAATACTCTCTCAGTCTTGTAATACTCTCTCAGCTCTCTCAGTTTAGTAATACTCTCTCAGTTTAGTAACACTCTCTCAGTTTAGTAATACTCTCTCAGTCTAGTAACACTCTCTCAGTTTAGTAATACTCTCTCAGTTTAGTAATACTCTTTCAGTTGAGTTAAACTCTCTCAATTTAGTAATACTCTCTCAGTTGAGTAATAATCTCTGAGTTTAGTAACACTCTCTCAGTTGAGTAATACTCTCTCAGTTGAGTAATACTCTCTCAGTTTTGTAATACTCTCTCAGTTTAGTAATACTCTCTCAGTTGAGTTAAACTCTCTCAATTTAGTAATACTCTCTCAGTTGAGTAATACTCTCTCAGTTGAGTAATACTCTCTCAGTTTTGTAATACTCTCTCAGTTTAGTAATATTATCTCAGCTCTCTCAGTTTAGTAATACTCTCTCAGTTTAGTAATATTCTCTCAGTTTAGTAACAGTCTCTTAGTTTAGTACTACTCTCTCAGTTTAGTAATACTCTCTCAGTTGAGTAATACTCCCTCAGTTTAGTAATACTCTCTCAGTTTAGTAATACTCTCTCAGTTGAGTAATAATCTCTCCGTTGAGTAATACTCCCTCAGTTTAGTAATACTCTCTCAGTTTAGTAATACTCTCTCAGTTGAGTAATAATCTCTCCGTTGAGTAATACTCTCTCAGTTTAGTAAAACTCTCTCAGTTTAGTAATACTCTCTCAGTTTAGTAATACTCTCTCAGTTTTGTAATACTCTCTCAGTTTAGTAATATTATCTCAGCTCTCTCAGTTTAGTAATACTCTCTCAGTTTAGTAATATTCTCTCAGTTTAGTAACAGTCTCTTAGTTTAGTACTACTCTCTCAGTTTAGTAATACTCTCTCAGTTGAGTAATACTCCCTCAGTTTAGTAATACTCTCTCAGTTTAGTAATACTCTCTCAGTTGAGTAATAATCTCTCCGTTGAGTAATACTCTCTCAGTTTAGTAAAACTCTCTCAGTTTAGTAATACTCTCTCAGTTGAGTAATAGTCTCTCAGTCTAGTAATACTCTCTCAGTTGAGTAACACTCTCTCAGTCTAGTAACACTCTCTCGGTTTAGTAATACTCGCTCAGTCTAGTAATACTCTCTCAGTTTAGTAAAACTCTCTCAGTTTAGTAATACTCTCTCAGTCTTGTAATACTCTCTCAGCTCTCTCAGTTTAGTAATACTCTCTCAGTTTGGTAACACTCTCTCAGTTTAGTAATACTCTCTCAGTCTAGTAACACTCTCTCAGTTTAGTAACACTCTCTCAGTTTAGTAAAACTCTCTCAGTTTAGTTATACTCTCTCAGTTGACTTAAACTCTCTTAGTTTAGTAATACTCTCTCAGTTGAGTAATAATCTATGAGTTTAGTAACACTCTCTCAGTTGAGTAATACTCTCTCAGTTTAGTAATACTCTCTCAGTTGAGTAATACTCTCTCAGTTTAGTAATACTCTCTCAGTTTAGTAATACTTTCTCAGTTGAGTAATAATCTATGAGTTTAGTAACACTCTCTCAGTTGAGTAATACTCTCTCAGTTTAGT
Organism: Salvelinus alpinus; assembly: GCF_045679555.1. Lineage (NCBI taxonomy): Eukaryota > Metazoa > Chordata > Actinopteri > Salmoniformes > Salmonidae > Salvelinus > Salvelinus alpinus. The sequence continues at coordinate 46,323,752 of NC_092107.1, read as the reverse complement.
AATACTCTCTCAGTTTAGTAATACTGTCTCAGTTTAGTAATACTCTCTCAGTTTAGTAATATTCTCTCAGTTTAGTAACACTCTCTCAGTCTAGTAACACTCTCTCAGTTTAGTAATACTCTCTCAGTGTACTACTACTCTCTCAGTTTAGTAATATTCTCTCAGTTTAGAAAACCTCTCTCAGTTTAGTAATACTCTCTCAGTTGAGTAATAATCTCTCTGTTGAGTAATACTCTCTCAGTTTAGTAATACTCTCTCAGTTTAGTAATACTCTCTCAGTTGAGTAATACTCTCTCAGTCTAGTAATACTCTCTCAGTTGAGTAATACTCTCTCAGTATAGTAACACTCTCTCAGCTTAGTAATACTCTCTCTGTTCAGTAATACTCTCTCAGTTGAGTAATAATCTCTCCATTGAGTAATATTATATCAGTTTAGTAAAACTCTCTCGGGTTAGTAATACTCTCTCAGTTTAGTAAAACTCTCTCAGTTTAGTAATACTCTCTCAGTCTTGTAATACTCTCTCAGCTCTCTCAGTTTAGTAATACTCTCTCAGTTTAGTAATACTCTCTCAGTTGAGTAATACTCTCTCAGTTGAGTAATACTCTCTCAGTCTAGTAATACTCTCTCAGTTGAGTAATATTCTCTCAGTTTAGTAACACTCTCTCCGTTGAGTAATATTCTATCAGTTTAGTAATACTCTCTCAGTATAGTAACACTCTCTCAGCTTAGTAATACTCTCTCTGTTCAGTAATACTCTCTCAGTTGAGTAATAATCTCTCCATTGAGTAATATTATATCAGTTTAGTAAAACTCTCTCGGTTTAGTAATACTCTCTCAGTTTAGTAAAACTCTCTCAGTTTAGTAATACTCTCTCAGTCTTGTAATACTCTCTCAGCTCTCTCAGTTTAGTAATACTCTCTCAGTCTAGTAACACTCTCTCAGTTTAGTAATACTCTCTCAGTTTAGTAATACTCTCTCAGTTGAGTAAAACTCTCTCAATTTAGTAATACTCTCTCAGTTGAGTAATAATCTCAGAGTTTAGTAACACTCTCTCAGTTGAGTAATACTCTCTCAGTTGAGTAATACTCTCTCAGTTTTGTAATACTCTCTCAGTTTAGTAATATTATCTCAGCTCTCTCAGTTTAGTAATACTCTCTCAGTTTAGTAATATTCTCTCAGTTTAGTAATACTCTCTCAGTTTAGTAATATTCTCTCAGTTTAGTAACAGTCTCTTAGTTTAGTACTACTCTCTCAGTTTGGTAATACTCTCTCAGTTGAGTAATAGTCTCTCAGTCTAGTAATACTCTCTCAGTTGAGTAACACTCTCTCAGTCTAGTAATACTCTCTCAGTTGAGTAAAACTCTCTCAGTTTAGTAATACTCTCTCAGTTGAGTAACACTCTCTCAGTCTAGTAACACTCTCTCGGTTTAGTAATACTCGCTCAGTCTAGTAATACTCTCTCAGTTTAGTAAAACTCTCTCAGTTTAGTAATACTCTCTCAGTCTTGTAATACTCTCTCAGCTCTCTCAGTTTAGTAATACTCTCTCAGTTTAGTAACACTCTCTCAGTTTAGTAATACTCTCTCAGTCTAGTAACACTCTCTCAGTTTAGTAACACTCTCTCAGTTTAGTAAAACTCTCTCAGTTTAGTAATACTCTCTCAGTTGAGTTAAACTCTCTCAGTTTAGTAATACTCTCTCAGTTGAGTAATAATCTATGAGTTTAGTAACACTCTCTCAGTTGAGTAATACTCTCTCAGTTTAGTAATACTCTCTGTTGAGTAATACTCTCTCAGTTTAGTAATACTCTCTCAGTTTAGTAATACTCTCTCAGTTGAGTAATAATCTATGAGTTTAGTAACACTCTCTCAGTTGAGTAATACTCTCTCAGTTTAGTAATACTCTCTCAGTTTAGTAATACTGTCTCAGTTTAGTAATACTCTCTCAGTTTAGTAATATTCTCTCAGTTTAGTAATATTCTCTCAGCTCTCTCAGTTTAGTAATACTCTCTCAGTTTAGTAATATTCTCTCAGTTTAGTAATACTCTCTCAGTCTAGTAACACTCTCTCAGTTTAGTAATACTCTCTCAGTTTACTACTACTCTCTCAGTTTAGTAATATTCTCTCAGTTTAGAAAACCTCTCTCAGTTTAGTAATACTCTCTCAGTTGAGTAATAATCTCTCTGTTGAGTAATACTCTCTCAGTTTAGTAATACTCTCCCAGTTTAGTAATACTCTCTCAGTTGAGTAATACTCTCTCAGTCTAGTAATACTCTCTCAGTTGAGTAATATCTCTCAGTTCAGTAATACTCTCTCAGTTGAGTAATAATCTCTCCATTGAGTAATATTATATCAGTTTAGTAAAACTCTCTCAGTTTAGTAATACTCTCTCAGTTTGGTAACACTCTCTCAGTTTAGTAATACTCTCTCAGTTTAGTAATACTCTCTCAGTTTAGTAATACTCTCTCAGTTTAGTAATACTCTCTCAGTTGAGTAATAATCTCTCCGTTGAGTAATACTCTCTCAGTTTAGTAAAGCTCTCTCAGTTTAGTAATACTCTCTCAGTTGAGTAATACTCTCTCAGTCTAGTAATACTCTCTCAGTTGAGTAACACTCTCTCAGTCTAGTAACACTCTCTCGGTTTAGTAATACTCGCTCAGTCTAGTAATACTCTCTCAGTTTAGTAAAACTCTCTCAGTTTAGTAATACTCTCTCAGTCTTGTAATACTCTCTCAGCTCTCTCAGTTTAGTAATACTCTCTCAGTTGAGTAATAATCTCTGAGTTTAGTAACCCTCTCTCAGTTGAGTAATACTCTCTCAGTTGAGTAATACTCTCTCAGTTTTGTAATACTCTCTCAGTTGAGTAATATTATCTCAGTTTAGTAACACTCTCTCAGTTTAGTAATACTCTCTCAGTTGAGTAATACTCTCTCAGTTTAGTAATACTCTCTCAGTTGAGTAATACTCTCTGAGTTTAGTAACACTCTCTCAGTTGAGTAATACTCTCTCAGTTTAGTAATACTCTCTCAGTTTAGTAATACTCTCTCAGTTTAGTAATATTCTCTTGGTTTAGTAATACTCTCTCAGTTTAGTAATATTCTCTCAGTTTAGTAATATTCTCTCAGTTTAGTAATATTCTCTCAGTTTAGTAATATTCTCTCAGCTCTCTCAGTTTAGTAATATTCTCTCAGTTTAGTAATATTCTCTCAGTTTAGTAACACTCTCGGGTTAGTAATACTCTCTCAGTTTAGTAAAACTCTCTCAGTTTAGTAATACTCTCTCAGTCTTGTAATACTCTCTCAGCTCTCTGTTTAGTAATACTCTCTCAGTTTAGTAACACTCTCTCAGTTTAGTAATACTCTCTCAGTCTAGTAACACTCTCTCAGTTTAGTATTATTCTCTCAGTTTAGTAATACTCTCTCAGTTGAGTTAAACTCTCTCAATTTAGTAATACTCTCTCAGTTGAGTAATAATCTCTGAGTTTAGTAACACTCTCTCAGTTGAGTAATACTCTCTCAGTTGAGTAATATTCTCTCAGTTTAGTAACACTCTCTCAGTTTAGTAATACTCTCTCAGTTTAGTAATACTCTCTCAGTTGAGTTAAACTCTCTCAGTTTAGTAATGCTCTCTCAGTTGAGTAATAATCTCTGAGTTTAGTAACACTCTCTCAGTTGAGTAATACTCTCTCAGTTGAGTAATACTCTCTCAGTTGAGTAATACTCTCTCAGTTTTGTAATACTCTCTTAGTTGAGTAATATTCTCTCAGTGTAGTCACACTCTCTCAGTTTAGTAATACTCTCTCAGTTGGGTAATACTCTCTCAGTCTAGTAATATTCTCTCAGTTTAGTAATACTCTCTCAGTTTAGGAATACTCTCTCAGTTTAGTAATATTCTCTCAGTTTAGTAATATTCTCTCAGCTCTCTCAGTTTAGTAATATTCTCTCAGTTTAGTAAACCTCTCTCAGTTTAGTAATAATCTCTCAGTTGAGTAATAATCTCTCTGTTGAGTAATACTCTCTCAGTTTAGTAATACTCTCTCAGTTTAGTAATACTCTCTCAGTTGAGTAATTCTCTCTCAGTCTAGTAATACTCTCTCAGTTGAGTAATATTCTCTCAGTTTAGTAACACTCTCTCCGTTGAGTAATATTCTATCAGTTTAGTAATACTCTCTCAGTCGAGTAATACTCTCTCAGTCTAGTAACACTCTCTCAGTTTAGTAATATTCTCTCAGTTCAGTAATACTCTCTCAGTTGACCAATAATCTCTCCATTGAGTAATATTATATCAGTTTAGTAAAACTCTCTCAGTTTAGTAATACTCTCTCTGTTGAGTAATACTCTCTCAGTTTAGTAACACTCTCTCAGTTGAGTAATTCTCTCTGAGTCTAGTAACACTCTCTCAGTTTAGTAAAACTGTCTCAGTTTAGTAATACTGTCTCAGTTTAGTAATACTCTCTCAGTTTAGTAATATTCTCTCAGTTTAGTAATATTCTCTCAGCTCTCTCAGTTTAGTAATACTCTCTCAGTTTAGTAATATTCTCTAAGTTTAGTAATACTCTCTCAGTTTAGTAATATTCTCTCAGTTTAGAAAACCTCTCTCAGTTTAGTAATCCTCTCTCAGTTGAGTAATAATCTCTCTGTTGAGTAATACTCTCTCAGTTTAGTAATACTCTCTCAGTTTAGTAATACTCTCTCAGTTGAGTAATACTCTCTCAGTCTAGTAATACTCTCTCAGTTGAGTAATATTCTCTCAGTTTAGTAACACTCTCTCAGTTTAGTAATACTCTCTCAGTAGTAACACTCTCTCAGTTTAGTAATACTCTCTCAGTTTAGTAACACTCTCTCAGCTTAGTAATACTCTCTCAGTTGAGTAATAATCTCTCCATTGAGTAATATTATATAAGTTTAGTAAAACTCTCTCAGTTTAGTAATACTCTCTCAGTTTGGTAACACTCTCTCAGTTATGTAATACTCTCTCTGTTTAGTAATACTCTCTCAGTTGAGTTATATTCTCTCAGTTTAGTAATATTATCTCAACTCACTCAGTTTAGTAATACTCTCTCAGTTTAGTAATATTCTCTCAGTTTAGTAATACTCTCTCAGTTTAGTAATATTCTCTCAGTTTAGTAATATTCTCTCAGTTTAGTAATATTCTCTCAGTTTAGTAATACTCTCTCAGTTGAGTAATACTCTCTCAGTCTAGTAATACTCTATCAGTTGAGTAATATTCTCTCAGTTTAGTAACACTCTCTCCGTTGAGTAATATTCTATCAGTTTAGTAATACTCTCTCAGTCGAGTAATACTCTCTCAGTCTAGTAACACTCTCTCAGTTTAGTAATACTCTCTCAGTTCAGTAATACTCTCTCAGTTGAGCAATACTCTCTCCATTGAGTAATATTATATCCGTTTAGTAAAACTCTCTCAGTTTAGTAATACTCTCTCAGTTGAGTAATACTCTCTCAGTTTAGTAATACTCGCTCAGTTTTGTAATACTCTCTCGGTTGAGTAATATTTTCTCAGTTTAGTAACACTCTCTCAGTTTAGTAATACTCTCTAAGTTGAGTATTACTCTCTCAGTTTAGTAAAGCTGTCTCAGTTTAGTAATACTCTCTCAGTTTAGTAATATTCTCTCAGTTTAGTAACACTCTCTCAGTTTAGTAATACTCTCTCAGTTGAGTATTACTCTCTCAGTTTAGTAAAACTGTCTCAGTTTAGTAATACTCTCTCAGTTTAGTAATATTCTCTCAGTTTAGTAATATTCTCTCAGTTTAGTAATATTCTCTCAGCTCTCTCAGTTTAGTAATATTCTCTCAGTTTAGTAATATTCTCTCAGTTTAGTAAAACTCTCTCAGTTTAGTAATACTCTCTCAGTCTTGTAATACTCTCTCAGCTCTCTCAGTTTTGTAATACTCTCTCAGTTGAGTTAAACTCTCTCAGTTTAGTAATACTCTCTCAGTTGAGTAATAATCTCTGAGTTTAGTAACCCTCTCTCAGTTGAGTAATACTCTCTCAGTTGAGTAATACTCTCTCAGTTTTGTAATACTCTCTCAGTTGAGTAATATTCTCTCAGTTTTGTAACACTCTCTCAGTCTAGTAACACTCTCTCAGTTTAGTAACACTCTCTCAGTTTAGTAATACTCTCTCAATTGAGTAATACTCTCTCAGTTTAGTAACACTCTCTCAGTTGAGTAATACTCTCTCAGTTTAGTAATACTCTCTCAGTTTAGTAATACTCTCTCAGTTTAGTAATATTCTCTTGGTTTAGTAATACTCTCTCAGTTTAGTAATATTCTCTCAGTTTAGTAATATTCTCTCAGTTTAGTAACACTCTCTCAGTTGAGTTAAACTCTCTCAATTTAGTAATACTCTCTCAGTTGAGTAATAATCTCTGAGTTTAGTAACACTCTCTCAGTTGAGTAATACTCTCTCAGTTGAGTAATATTCTCTCAGTTTAGTAACACTCTCTCAGTTTAGTAATACTCTCTCAGTTTAGTAATACTCTCTCAGTTGAGTTAAACTCTCTCAGTTTAGTAATGCTCTCTCAGTTGAGTAATAATCTCTGAGTTTAGTAACACTCTCTCAGTTGAGTAATACTCTCTCAGTTGAGTAATACTCTCTCAGTTGAGTAATACTCTCTCAGTTTTGTAATACTCTCTTAGTTGAGTAATATTCTCTCAGTGTAGTCACACTCTCTCAGTTTAGTAATACTCTCTCAGTTGAGTAATACTCTCTCAGTTTAGTAATACTCTCTCAGTTGAGTAATACTCTCTGAGTCTATTAACACTCTCCCAGTTTAGTAAAACTGTCTCAGTTTAGTAATACTCTCTCTGTTTAGGAATACTCTCTCAGTTTAGTAATATTCTCTCAGTTTAGTAAACCTCTCTCAGTTTAGTAATAATCTCTCAGTTGAGTAATAATCTCTCTGTTGAGTAATACTCTCTCAGTTTAGTAATACTCTCTCAGTTTAGTAATACTCTCTCAGTTGAGTAATACTCTCTCAGTCTAGTAATACTCTCTCAGTTGAGTAATATTCTCTCAGTTTAGTAACACTCTCTCCGTTGAGTAATATTCTATCAGTTTAGTAATACTCTCTCAGTCGAGTAATACTCTCTCAGTCTAGTAACACTCTCTCAGTTTAGTAATATTCTCTCAGTTCAGTAATACTCTCTCAGTTGAGCAATAATCTCTCCATTGAGTAATATTATATCAGTTTAGTAAAACTCTCTCAGTTTAGTAATACTCTCTCTGTTGAGTAATACTCTCTCAGTTTAGTAACACTCTCTCAGTTGAGTAATTCTCTCTGAGTCTAGTAACACTCTCTCAGTTTAGTAAAACTGTCTCAGTTTAGTAATACTGTCTCAGTTTATTAATACTCTCTCAGTTTAGTAATATTCTCTCAGTTTAGTAATATTCTCTCAGCTCTCTCAGTTTAGTAATACTCTCTCAGTTTAGTAATATTCTCTCAGTTTAGTAATACTCTCTCAGTTTAGTAATATTCTCTCAGTTTAGAAAACCTCTCTCAGTTTAGTAATCCTCTCTCAGTTGAGTAATAATCTCTCTGTTGAGTAATACTCTCTCAGTTGAGTAATACTCTCTCAGTTTAGTAATACTCTCTCAGTTTAGTAATACTCTCTCAGTTGAGTAATACTCTCTCAGTCTAGTAATACTCTCTCAGTTGAGTAATATTCTCTCAGTTTAGTAACACTCTCTCCGTTGAGTAATATTCTATCAGTTTAGTAATACTCTCTCAGTCGAGTAATACTCTCTCAGTCTAGTAACACTCTCTCAGTTTAGTAATACTCTCTCAGTTCAGTAATACTCTCTCAGTTGAGCAATAATCTCTCCATTAAGTAATATTATATGAGTTTAGTAAAACTCTCTCAGTTTAGTAATACTCTCTCAGTTGAGTAATACTCTCTCAGTTTAGTAATACTCGCTCAGTTTTGTAATACTCTCTCGGTTGAGTAATATTATCTCAGTTTAGTAACACTCTCTCAGTTTAGTAATACTCTCTAAGTTGAGTATTACTCTCTCAGTTTAGTAAAGCTGTCTCAGTTTAGTAATACTCTCTCAGTTTAGTAATATTCTCTCAGTTTAGTAACACTCTCTCAGTTTAGTAATACTCGCTCAGTTGAGTATTACTCTCTCAGTTTAGTAAAACTGTCTCAGTTTAGTAATACTCTCTCAGTTTAGTAATATTCTCTCAGTTTAGTAATATTCTCTCAGTTTAGTAATATTCTCTCAGCTCTCTCAGTTTAGTAATATTCTCTCAGTTTAGTAATATTCTCTCAGTTTAGTAATACTCTCTCGGTTTAGTAATACTCTCTCAGTTTAGTAAAACTCTCTCAGTTTAGTAATACTCTCTCAGTCTTGTAATACTCTCTCAGCTCTCTCAGTTTTGTAATACTCTCTCAGTTGAGTAATAATCTCTCAGTTGAGTAATATTCTCTCAGTTTAGTAACACTCTCTCAGTTTAGTAATACTCTCAGTCTAGTAACACTCTCTCAGTTTAGTAACACTCTCTCAGTTTAGTAATACTCTCTCAGTTTAGTAATACTCTCTCAGTCTAGTAACACTCTCTCAGTTTAGTAACACTCTCTCAGTTTAGTAATACTCTCTCAGTTTAGTAATACTCTCTCAGTTGAGTTAAACTCTCTCAGTTTAGTAATACTCTCTCAGTTGAGTAATAATCTCTCAGTTTAGTAATATTCTCTCAGTTTAGTAAAACTCTCTCAGTTTAGTAATACTCTCTCAGTCTTGTAATACTCTCTCAGCTCTCTCAGTTTTGTAATACTCTCTCAGTTGAGTTAAACTCTCTCAGTTTAGTAATACTCTCTCAGTTGAGTAATAATCTCTGAGTTTAGTAACCCTCTCTCAGTTGAGTAATACTCTCTCAGTTGAGTAATACTCTCTCAGTTTTGTAATGCTCTCTCAGTTGAGTAATATTCTCTCAGTTTTGTAACACTCTCTCAGTTTAGCAATACTCTCTCAGTTGAGTAATACTCTCTCAGTTTAGTAATACTCTCTCAATTGAGTAATACTCTCTGAGTTTAGTAACACTCTCTCAGTTGAGTAATACTCTCTCAGTTTAGTAATACTCTCTCAGTTTAGTAATACTCTCTCAGTTTAGTAATATTCTCTTGGTTTAGTAATACTCTCTCAGTTTAGTAATATTCTCTCAGTTTAGTAATATTCTCTCAGTTTAGTAACACTCTCTCAGTTGAGTTAAACTCTCTCAATTTAGTAATACTCTCTCAGTTGAGTAATAATCTCTGAGTTTAGTAACACTCTCTCAGTTGAGTAATACTCTCTCAGTTGAGTAATATTCTCTCAGTTTAGTAACACTCTCTCAGTTTAGTAATACTCTCTCAGTTTAGTAATACTCTCTCAGTTGAGTTAAACTCTCTCAGTTTAGTAATGCTCTCTCAGTTGAGTAATAATCTCTGAGTTTAGTAACACTCTCTCAGTTGAGTAATACTCTCTCAGTTGAGTAATACTCTCTCAGTTGAGTAATACTCTCTCAGTTTTGTAATACTCTCTTAGTTGAGTAATATTCTCTCAGTGTAGTCACACTCTCTCAGTTTAGTAATACTCTCTCAGTTGAGTAATACTCTCTCAGTTTAGTAATACTCTCTCAGTTGAGTAATACTCTCTGAGTCTATTAACACTCTCCCAGTTTAGTAAAACTGTCTCAGTTTAGTAATACTCTCTCTGTTTAGGAATACTCTCTCAGTTTAGTAATATTCTCTCAGTTTAGTAAACCTCTCTCAGTTTAGTAATAATCTCTCAGTTGAGTAATAATCTCTCTGTTGAGTAATACTCTCTCAGTTTAGTAATACTCTCTCAGTTTAGTAATACTCTCTCAGTTGAGTAATACTCTCTCAGTCTAGTAATACTCTCTCAGTTGAGTAATATTCTCTCAGTTTAGTAACACTCTCTCCGTTGAGTAATATTCTATCAGTTTAGTAATACTCTCTCAGTCGAGTAATACTCTCTCAGTCTAGTAACACTCTCTCAGTTTAGTAATATTCTCTCAGTTCAGTAATACTCTCTCAGTTGAGCAATAATCTCTCCATTGAGTAATATTATATCAGTTTAGTAAAACTCTCTCAGTTTAGTAATACTCTCTCTGTTGAGTAATACTCTCTCAGTTTAGTAACACTCTCTCAGTTGAGTAATTCTCTCTGAGTCTAGTAACACTCTCTCAGTTTAGTAAAACTGTCTCAGTTTAGTAATACTGTCTCAGTTTATTAATACTCTCTCAGTTTAGTAATATTCTCTCAGTTTAGTAATATTCTCTCAGCTCTCTCAGTTTAGTAATACTCTCTCAGTTTAGTAATATTCTCTCAGTTTAGTAATACTCTCTCAGTTTAGTAATATTCTCTCAGTTTAGAAAACCTCTCTCAGTTTAGTAATCCTCTCTCAGTTGAGTAATAATCTCTCTGTTGAGTAATACTCTCTCAGTTGAGTAATACTCTCTCAGTTTAGTAATACTCTCTCAGTTTAGTAATACTCTCTCAGTTGAGTAATACTCTCTCAGTCTAGTAATACTCTCTCAGTTGAGTAATATTCTCTCAGTTTAGTAACACTCTCTCCGTTGAGTAATATTCTATCAGTTTAGTAATACTCTCTCAGTCGAGTAATACTCTCTCAGTCTAGTAACACTCTCTCAGTTTAGTAATACTCTCTCAGTTCAGTAATACTCTCTCAGTTGAGCAATAATCTCTCCATTAAGTAATATTATATGAGTTTAGTAAAACTCTCTCAGTTTAGTAATACTCTCTCAGTTGAGTAATACTCTCTCAGTTTAGTAATACTCGCTCAGTTTTGTAATACTCTCTCGGTTGAGTAATATTATCTCAGTTTAGTAACACTCTCTCAGTTTAGTAATACTCTCTAAGTTGAGTATTACTCTCTCAGTTTAGTAAAGCTGTCTCAGTTTAGTAATACTCTCTCAGTTTAGTAATATTCTCTCAGTTTAGTAACACTCTCTCAGTTTAGTAATACTCGCTCAGTTGAGTATTACTCTCTCAGTTTAGTAAAACTGTCTCAGTTTAGTAATACTCTCTCAGTTTAGTAATATTCTCTCAGTTTAGTAATATTCTCTCAGTTTAGTAATATTCTCTCAGCTCTCTCAGTTTAGTAATATTCTCTCAGTTTAGTAATATTCTCTCAGTTTAGTAATACTCTCTCGGGTTAGTAATACTCTCTCAGTTTAGTAAAACTCTCTCAGTTTAGTAATACTCTCTCAGTCTTGTAATAATCTCAGCTCTCTCAGTTTTGTAATACTCTCTCAGTTGAGTAATAATCTCTCAGTTGAGTAATATTCTCTCAGTTTAGTAACACTCTCTCAGTTTAGTAATACTCTCTCAGTCTAGTAACACTCTCTCAGTTTAGTAACACTCTCTCAGTTTAGTAATACTCTCTCAGTTTAGTAATACTCTCTCAGTCTAGTAACACTCTCTCAGTTTAGTAACACTCTCTCAGTTTAGTAATACTCTCTCAGTTTAGTAATACTCTCTCAGTTGAGTTAAACTCTCTCAGTTTAGTAATACTCTCTCAGTTGAGTAATAATCTCTGAGTTTAGTAACCCTCTCTCAGTTGAGTAATACTCTCTCAGTTGAGTAATACTCTCTCAGTTTTGTAATACTCTCTCAGTTGAGTAATATTCTCTCAGTTTAGTAACACTCTCTCAGTTTAGTAATACTCTCTCAGTTGAGTAATACTCTCTCAGTTTAGTAATACTCTCTCAGTTGAGTAATACTCTCTGAGTTTAGTAACACTCTCTCAGTTGAGTAATACTCTCTCAGTTTAGTAATACTCTCTCAGTTTAGTAATACTCTCTCAGTTTAGTAATATTCTCTCAGTTTAGTAAAATTCTCTCAGCTCTCTCAGTTTAGTAATACGCTCTCAGTTTAGTAATATTCTCTCAGTTTAGTAATACTCTCTCAGTCTAGTAACACTCTCTCAGTTTAGTAATACTCTCTCAGTTTACTACTACTCTCTCAGTTGAGTAATATTCTCTCCGTTTAGTAAACCTCTCTCAGTTTAGTAATACTATCTCAGTTGAGTAATACTCTCTCAGTCTAGTAACACTCTCTCAGTTTAGTAATACTCTCTCAGTTCAGTAATACTCTCTCAGTTGAGCAATAATCTCTCCATTGAGTAATATTATATCAGTTTAGTAAAACTCTCTCAGTTTAGTAATACTCTCTCAGTTGAGTAATACTCTCTCAGTTTAGTAATACTCTCTCAGTTTTGTAATACTCTCTCAGTTTAGTAATACTCTCTCAGTTTAGTAAAACTATCTCAGTTTTGTAATACTCTCTCGGTTGAGTAATATTCTCTCAGTTTAGTAACAGTCTCTCAGTTTAGTAATACTCTCTCGGTTTAGTAATACTCTCTCAGTTGAGTAATAATCTCTCTGTCGAGTAATACTCTCTCAGTTTAGTAAAACTCTCTCAGTTTAGTAATACTCTCTCAGTTGAGTAATACTCTCTCAGTCTAGTAATACTCTCTCAGTTGAGTAATACTCTCTCAGTATTGTAATACTCTCTCAGCTCTCTCAGTTTAGTAATACTCTCTCAGTTTAGTAACACTCTCTCAGTTTAGTAATACTCTCTCAGTCTAGTAACACTCTCTCAGTTTAGTAATATTCTCTCAGTTTAGTAATACTCTCTCAGCTGAGTTAAACTCTCTCAATTTAGTAATACTCTCTCAGTTGAGTAATAATCTCTGAGTTTAGTAACACTCTCTCAGTTGAGTAATACTCTCTCAGTTTAGTAACACTCTCTCAGTTTAGTAATACTCTCTCAGTTTAGTAATACTCTCTCAGTTGAGTTAAACTCTCTCAGTTTAGTAATGCTCTCTCAGTTGAGTAATAATCTCTGAGTTTAGTAATATTATATGAGTTTAGTAAAACTCTCTCAGTTTAGTAATACTCTCTCAGTTGAGTAATACTCTCTCAGTTTAGTAATACTCGCTCAGTTTTGTAATACTCTCTCAGCTCTCTGTTTAGTAATACTCTCTCAGTTTAGTAACACTCTCTCAGTTTAGTAATACTCTCTCAGTCTAGTAACACTCTCTCAGTTTAGTATTATTCTCTCAGTTTAGTAATACTCTCTCAGTTGAGTTAAACTCTCTCAATTTAGTAATACTCTCTCAGTTGAGTAATAATCTCTGAGTTTAGTAACACTCTCTCAGTTGAGTAATACTCTCTCAGTTGAGTAATATTCTCTCAGTTTAGTAACACTCTCTCAGTTTAGTAATACTCTCTCAGTTTAGTAATACTCTCTCAGTTGAGTTAAACTCTCTCAGTTTAGTAATGCTCTCTCAGTTGAGTAATAATCTCTGAGTTTAGTAACACTCTCTCAGTTGAGTAATACTCTCTCAGTTGAGTAATACTCTCTCAGTTGAGTAATACTCTCTCAGTTTTGTAATACTCTCTTAGTTGAGTAATATTCTCTCAGTGTAGTCACACTCTCTCAGTTTAGTAATACTCTCTCAGTTGGGTAATACTCTCTCAGTTTAGTAATACTCTCTCAGTTGAGTAATACTCTCTCTGTTTAGGAATACTCTCTCAGTTTAGTAATATTCTCTCAGTTTAGTAATATTCTCTCAGCTCTCTCAGTTTAGTAATATTCTCTCAGTTTAGTAAACCTCTCTCAGTTTAGTAATAATCTCTCAGTTGAGTAATAATCTCTCTGTTGAGTAATACTCTCTCAGTTTAGTAATACTCTCTCAGTTTAGTAATACTCTCTCAGTTGAGTAATTCTCTCTCAGTCTAGTAATACTCTCTCAGTTGAGTAATATTCTCTCAGTTTAGTAACACTCTCTCCGTTGAGTAATATTCTATCAGTTTAGTAATACTCTCTCAGTCGAGTAATACTCTCTCAGTCTAGTAACACTCTCTCAGTTTAGTAATATTCTCTCAGTTCAGTAATACTCTCTCAGTTGACCAATAATCTCTCCATTGAGTAATATTATATCAGTTTAGTAACACTCTCTCAGTTTAGTAATACTCTCTCAGTTTAGTAATACTCTCTCAGTCTAGTAACACTCTCTCAGTTTAGTAACACTCTCTCAGTTTAGTAATACTCTCTCAGTTTAGTAATACTCTCTCAGTTGAGTTAAACTCTCTCAGTTTAGTAATACTCTCTCAGTTGAGTAATAATCTCTGAGTTTAGTAACCCTCTCTCAGTTGAGTAATACTCTCTCAGTTGAGTAATACTCTCTCAGTTTTGTAATACTCTCTCAGTTGAGTAATATTCTCTCAGTTTAGTAACACTCTCTCAGTTTAGTAATACTCTCTCAGTTGAGTAATACTCTCTCAGTTTAGTAATACTCTCTCAGTTGAGTAATACTCTCTGAGTTTAGTAACACTCTCTCAGTTGAGTAATACTCTCTCAGTTTAGTAATACTCTCTCAGTTTAGTAATACTCTCTCAGTTTAGTAATATTCTCTCAGTTTAGTAAAATTCTCTCAGCTCTCTCAGTTTAGTAATACGCTCTCAGTTTAGTAATATTCTCTCAGTTTAGTAATACTCTCTCAGTCTAGTAACACTCTCTCAGTTTAGTAATACTCTCTCAGTTTACTACTACTCTCTCAGTTGAGTAATATTCTCTCCGTTTAGTAAACCTCTCTCAGTTTAGTAATACTATCTCAGTTGAGTAATACTCTCTCAGTCTAGTAACACTCTCTCAGTTTAGTAATACTCTCTCAGTTCAGTAATACTCTCTCAGTTGAGCAATAATCTCTCCATTGAGTAATATTATATCAGTTTAGTAAAACTCTCTCAGTTTAGTAATACTCTCTCAGTTGAGTAATACTCTCTCAGTTTAGTAATACTCTCTCAGTTTTGTAATACTCTCTCAGTTTAGTAATACTCTCTCAGTTTAGTAAAACTATCTCAGTTTTGTAATACTCTCTCGGTTGAGTAATATTCTCTCAGTTTAGTAACAGTCTCTCAGTTTAGTAATACTCTCTCGGTTTAGTAATACTCTCTCAGTTGAGTAATAATCTCTCTGTCGAGTAATACTCTCTCAGTTTAGTAAAACTCTCTCAGTTTAGTAATACTCTCTCAGTTGAGTAATACTCTCTCAGTCTAGTAATACTCTCTCAGTTGAGTAATACTCTCTCAGTATTGTAATACTCTCTCAGCTCTCTCAGTTTAGTAATACTCTCTCAGTTTAGTAACACTCTCTCAGTTTAGTAATACTCTCTCAGTCTAGTAACACTCTCTCAGTTTAGTAATATTCTCTCAGTTTAGTAATACTCTCTCAGCTGAGTTAAACTCTCTCAATTTAGTAATACTCTCTCAGTTGAGTAATAATCTCTGAGTTTAGTAACACTCTCTCAGTTGAGTAATACTCTCTCAGTTTAGTAACACTCTCTCAGTTTAGTAATACTCTCTCAGTTTAGTAATACTCTCTCAGTTGAGTTAAACTCTCTCAGTTTAGTAATGCTCTCTCAGTTGAGTAATAATCTCTGAGTTTAGTAATATTATATGAGTTTAGTAAAACTCTCTCAGTTTAGTAATACTCTCTCAGTTGAGTAATACTCTCTCAGTTTAGTAATACTCGCTCAGTTTTGTAATACTCTCTCAGCTCTCTGTTTAGTAATACTCTCTCAGTTTAGTAACACTCTCTCAGTTTAGTAATACTCTCTCAGTCTAGTAACACTCTCTCAGTTTAGTATTATTCTCTCAGTTTAGTAATACTCTCTCAGTTGAGTTAAACTCTCTCAATTTAGTAATACTCTCTCAGTTGAGTAATAATCTCTGAGTTTAGTAACACTCTCTCAGTTGAGTAATACTCTCTCAGTTGAGTAATATTCTCTCAGTTTAGTAACACTCTCTCAGTTTAGTAATACTCTCTCAGTTTAGTAATACTCTCTCAGTTGAGTTAAACTCTCTCAGTTTAGTAATGCTCTCTCAGTTGAGTAATAATCTCTGAGTTTAGTAACACTCTCTCAGTTGAGTAATACTCTCTCAGTTGAGTAATACTCTCTCAGTTGAGTAATACTCTCTCAGTTTTGTAATACTCTCTTAGTTGAGTAATATTCTCTCAGTGTAGTCACACTCTCTCAGTTTAGTAATACTCTCTCAGTTGGGTAATACTCTCTCAGTTTAGTAATACTCTCTCAGTTGAGTAATACTCTCTCTGTTTAGGAATACTCTCTCAGTTTAGTAATATTCTCTCAGTTTAGTAATATTCTCTCAGCTCTCTCAGTTTAGTAATATTCTCTCAGTTTAGTAAACCTCTCTCAGTTTAGTAATAATCTCTCAGTTGAGTAATAATCTCTCTGTTGAGTAATACTCTCTCAGTTTAGTAATACTCTCTCAGTTTAGTAATACTCTCTCAGTTGAGTAATTCTCTCTCAGTCTAGTAATACTCTCTCAGTTGAGTAATATTCTCTCAGTTTAGTAACACTCTCTCCGTTGAGTAATATTCTATCAGTTTAGTAATACTCTCTCAGTCGAGTAATACTCTCTCAGTCTAGTAACACTCTCTCAGTTTAGTAATATTCTCTCAGTTCAGTAATACTCTCTCAGTTGACCAATAATCTCTCCATTGAGTAATATTATATCAGTTTAGTAAAACTCTCTCAGTTTAGTAATACTCTCTCTGTTGAGTAATACTCTCTCAGTTTAGTAACACTCTCTCAGTTGAGTAATTCTCTCTGAGTCTAGTAACACTCTCTCAGTTTAGTAAAACTGTCTCAGTTTAGTAATACTGTCTCAGTTTAGTAATACTCTCTCAGTTTAGTAATATTCTCTCAGTTTAGTAATATTCTCTCAGCTCTCTCAGTTTAGTAATACTCTCTCAGTTTAGTAATATTCTCTAAGTTTAGTAATACTCTCTCAGTTTAGTAATATTCTCTCAGTTTAGAAAACCTCTCTCAGTTTAGTAATCCTCTCTCAGTTGAGTAATAATCTCTCTGTTGAGTAATACTCTCTCAGTTTAGTAATACTCTCTCAGTTTAGTAATACTCTCTCAGTTGAGTAATACTCTCTCAGTCTAGTAATACTCTCTCAGTTGAGTAATATTCTCTCAGTTTAGTAACACTCTCTCCGTTGAGTAATATTCTATCAGTTTAATAAAACTCTCTCAGTTGAGTAATACTCTCTCAGTGTAGTAACACTCTCTCAGCTTAGTAATACTCTCTCAGTTGAGTAATAATCTCTCCATTGAGTAATATTATATAAGTTTAGTAAAACTCTCTCAGTTTAGTAATACTCTCTCAGTTTGGTAACACTCTCTCAGTTATGTAATACTCTCTCTGTTTAGTAATACTCTCTCAGTTGAGTTATATTCTCTCAGTTTAGTAATATTATCTCAACTCACTCAGTTTAGTAATACTCTCTCAGTTTAGTAATATTCTCTCAGTTTAGTAATACTCTCTCAGTTTAGTAATATTCTCTCAGTTTAGTAATATTCTCTCAGTTTAGTAATATTCTCTCAGTTTAGTAATACTCTCTCAGTTGAGTAATACTCTCTCAGTCTAGTAATACTCTATCAGTTGAGTAATATTCTCTCAGTTTAGTAACACTCTCTCCGTTGAGTAATATTCTATCAGTTTAGTAATACTCTCTCAGTCGAGTAATACTCTCTCAGTCTAGTAACACTCTCTCAGTTTAGTAATACTCTCTCAGTTCAGTAATACTCTCTCAGTTGAGCAATACTCTCTCCATTGAGTAATATTATATCCGTTTAGTAAAACTCTCTCAGTTTAGTAATACTCTCTCAGTTGAGTAATACTCTCTCAGTTTAGTAATACTCGCTCAGTTTTGTAATACTCTCTCGGTTGAGTAATATTTTCTCAGTTTAGTAACACTCTCTCAGTTTAGTAATACTCTCTAAGTTGAGTATTACTCTCTCAGTTTAGTAAAGCTGTCTCAGTTTAGTAATACTCTCTCAGTTTAGTAATATTCTCTCAGTTTAGTAACACTCTCTCAGTTTAGTAATACTCTCTCAGTTGAGTATTACTCTCTCAGTTTAGTAAAACTGTCTCAGTTTAGTAATACTCTCTCAGTTTAGTAATATTCTCTCAGTTTAGTAATATTCTCTCAGTTTAGTAATATTCTCTCAGCTCTCTCAGTTTAGTAATATTCTCTCAGTTTAGTAATATTCTCTCAGTTTAGTAAAACTCTCTCAGTTTAGTAATACTCTCTCAGTCTTGTAATACTCTCTCAGCTCTCTCAGTTTTGTAATACTCTCTCAGTTGAGTTAAACTCTCTCAGTTTAGTAATACTCTCTCAGTTGAGTAATAATCTCTGAGTTTAGTAACCCTCTCTCAGTTGAGTAATACTCTCTCAGTTGAGTAATACTCTCTCAGTTTAGTAATACTCTCTCAGTTGAGTAATACTCTCTCAGTTTAGTAACACTCTCTCAGTCTAGTAATACTCTCTCAGTTTAGTAATACTCTCTCAGTTTAGTAATACTCTCTCAATTGAGTAATACTCTCTGAGTTTAGTAACACTCTCTCAGTTGAGTAATACTCTCTCAGTTTAGTAATACTCTCTCAGTTTAGTAATACTCTCTCAGTTTAGTAATATTCTCTTGGTTTAGTAATACTCTCTCAGTTTAGTAATATTCTCTCAGTTTAGTAATATTCTCTCAGTTTAGTAACACTCTCTCAGTTGAGTTAAACTCTCTCAATTTAGTAATACTCTCTCAGTTGAGTAATAATCTCTGAGTTTAGTAACACTCTCTCAGTTGAGTAATACTCTCTCAGTTGAGTAATATTCTCTCAGTTTAGTAACACTCTCTCAGTTTAGTAATACTCTCTCAGTTTAGTAATACTCTCTCAGTTGAGTTAAACTCTCTCAGTTTAGTAATGCTCTCTCAGTTGAGTAATAATCTCTGAGTTTAGTAACACTCTCTCAGTTGAGTAATACTCTCTCAGTTGAGTAATACTCTCTCAGTTGAGTAATACTCTCTCAGTTTTGTAATACTCTCTTAGTTGAGTAATATTCTCTCAGTGTAGTCACACTCTCTCAGTTTAGTAATACTCTCTCAGTTGAGTAATACTCTCTCAGTTTAGTAATACTCTCTCAGTTGAGTAATACTCTCTGAGTCTATTAACACTCTCCCAGTTTAGTAAAACTGTCTCAGTTTAGTAATACTCTCTCTGTTTAGGAATACTCTCTCAGTTTAGTAATATTCTCTCAGTTTAGTAAACCTCTCTCAGTTTAGTAATAATCTCTCAGTTGAGTAATAATCTCTCTGTTGAGTAATACTCTCTCAGTTTAGTAATACTCTCTCAGTTTAGTAATACTCTCTCAGTTGAGTAATACTCTCTCAGTCTAGTAATACTCTCTCAGTTGAGTAATATTCTCTCAGTTTAGTAACACTCTCTCCGTTGAGTAATATTCTATCAGTTTAGTAATACTCTCTCAGTCGAGTAATACTCTCTCAGTCTAGTAACACTCTCTCAGTTTAGTAATATTCTCTCAGTTCAGTAATACTCTCTCAGTTGAGCAATAATCTCTCCATTGAGTAATATTATATCAGTTTAGTAAAACTCTCTCAGTTTAGTAATACTCTCTCTGTTGAGTAATACTCTCTCAGTTTAGTAACACTCTCTCAGTTGAGTAATTCTCTCTGAGTCTAGTAACACTCTCTCAGTTTAGTAAAACTGTCTCAGTTTAGTAATACTGTCTCAGTTTATTAATACTCTCTCAGTTTAGTAATATTCTCTCAGTTTAGTAATATTCTCTCAGCTCTCTCAGTTTAGTAATACTCTCTCAGTTTAGTAATATTCTCTCAGTTTAGTAATACTCTCTCAGTTTAGTAATATTCTCTCAGTTTAGAAAACCTCTCTCAGTTTAGTAATCCTCTCTCAGTTGAGTAATAATCTCTCTGTTGAGTAATACTCTCTCAGTTGAGTAATACTCTCTCAGTTTAGTAATACTCTCTCAGTTTAGTAATACTCTCTCAGTTGAGTAATACTCTCTCAGTCTAGTAATACTCTCTCAGTTGAGTAATATTCTCTCAGTTTAGTAACACTCTCTCCGTTGAGTAATATTCTATCAGTTTAGTAATACTCTCTCAGTCGAGTAATACTCTCTCAGTCTAGTAACACTCTCTCAGTTTAGTAATACTCTCTCAGTTCAGTAATACTCTCTCAGTTGAGCAATAATCTCTCCATTAAGTAATATTATATGAGTTTAGTAAAACTCTCTCAGTTTAGTAATACTCTCTCAGTTGAGTAATACTCTCTCAGTTTAGTAATACTCGCTCAGTTTTGTAATACTCTCTCGGTTGAGTAATATTATCTCAGTTTAGTAACACTCTCTCAGTTTAGTAATACTCTCTAAGTTGAGTATTACTCTCTCAGTTTAGTAAAGCTGTCTCAGTTTAGTAATACTCTCTCAGTTTAGTAATATTCTCTCAGTTTAGTAACACTCTCTCAGTTTAGTAATACTCGCTCAGTTGAGTATTACTCTCTCAGTTTAGTAAAACTGTCTCAGTTTAGTAATACTCTCTCAGTTTAGTAATATTCTCTCAGTTTAGTAATATTCTCTCAGTTTAGTAATATTCTCTCAGCTCTCTCAGTTTAGTAATATTCTCTCAGTTTAGTAATATTCTCTCAGTTTAGTAATACTCTCTCGGGTTAGTAATACTCTCTCAGTTTAGTAAAACTCTCTCAGTTTAGTAATACTCTCTCAGTCTTGTAATACTCTCTCAGCTCTCTCAGTTTTGTAATACTCTCTCAGTTGAGTAATAATCTCTCAGTTGAGTAATATTCTCTCAGTTTAGTAACACTCTCTCAGTTTAGTAATACTCTCTCAGTCTAGTAACACTCTCTCAGTTTAGTAACACTCTCTCAGTTTAGTAATACTCTCTCAGTTTAGTAATACTCTCTCAGTCTAGTAACACTCTCTCAGTTTAGTAACACTCTCTCAGTTTAGTAATACTCTCTCAGTTTAGTAATACTCTCTCAGTTGAGTTAAACTCTCTCAGTTTAGTAATACTCTCTCAGTTGAGTAATAATCTCTGAGTTTAGTAACCCTCTCTCAGTTGAGTAATACTCTCTCAGTTGAGTAATACTCTCTCAGTTTTGTAATACTCTCTCAGTTGAGTAATATTCTCTCAGTTTAGTAACACTCTCTCAGTTTAGTAATACTCTCTCAGTTGAGTAATACTCTCTCAGTTTAGTAATACTCTCTCAGTTGAGTAATACTCTCTGAGTTTAGTAACACTCTCTCAGTTGAGTAATACTCTCTCAGTTTAGTAATACTCTCTCAGTTTAGTAATACTCTCTCAGTTTAGTAATATTCTCTCAGTTTAGTAAAATTCTCTCAGCTCTCTCAGTTTAGTAATACGCTCTCAGTTTAGTAATATTCTCTCAGTTTAGTAATACTCTCTCAGTCTAGTAACACTCTCTCAGTTTAGTAATACTCTCTCAGTTTACTACTACTCTCTCAGTTGAGTAATATTCTCTCCGTTTAGTAAACCTCTCTCAGTTTAGTAATACTATCTCAGTTGAGTAATACTCTCTCAGTCTAGTAACACTCTCTCAGTTTAGTAATACTCTCTCAGTTCAGTAATACTCTCTCAGTTGAGCAATAATCTCTCCATTGAGTAATATTATATCAGTTTAGTAAAACTCTCTCAGTTTAGTAATACTCTCTCAGTTGAGTAATACTCTCTCAGTTTAGTAATACTCTCTCAGTTTTGTAATACTCTCTCAGTTTAGTAATACTCTCTCAGTTTAGTAAAACTATCTCAGTTTTGTAATACTCTCTCGGTTGAGTAATATTCTCTCAGTTTAGTAACAGTCTCTCAGTTTAGTAATACTCTCTCGGTTTAGTAATACTCTCTCAGTTGAGTAATAATCTCTCTGTCGAGTAATACTCTCTCAGTTTAGTAAAACTCTCTCAGTTTAGTAATACTCTCTCAGTTGAGTAATACTCTCTCAGTCTAGTAATACTCTCTCAGTTGAGTAATACTCTCTCAGTATTGTAATACTCTCTCAGCTCTCTCAGTTTAGTAATACTCTCTCAGTTTAGTAACACTCTCTCAGTTTAGTAATACTCTCTCAGTCTAGTAACACTCTCTCAGTTTAGTAATATTCTCTCAGTTTAGTAATACTCTCTCAGCTGAGTTAAACTCTCTCAATTTAGTAATACTCTCTCAGTTGAGTAATAATCTCTGAGTTTAGTAACACTCTCTCAGTTGAGTAATACTCTCTCAGTTTAGTAACACTCTCTCAGTTTAGTAATACTCTCTCAGTTTAGTAATACTCTCTCAGTTGAGTTAAACTCTCTCAGTTTAGTAATGCTCTCTCAGTTGAGTAATAATCTCTGAGTTTAGTAATATTATATGAGTTTAGTAAAACTCTCTCAGTTTAGTAATACTCTCTCAGTTGAGTAATACTCTCTCAGTTTAGTAATACTCGCTCAGTTTTGTAATACTCTCTCGGTTGAGTAATATTATCTCAGTTTAGTAACACTCTCTCAGTTTAGTAATACTCTCTAAGTTGAGTATTACTCTCTCAGTTTAGTAAAGCTGTCTCAGTTTAGTAATACTCTCTCAGTTTAGTAATATTCTCTCAGTTTAGTAACACTCTCTCAGTTTAGTAATACTCGCTCAGTTGAGTATTACTCTCTCAGTTTAGTAAAACTGTCTCAGTTTAGTAATACTCTCTCAGTTTAGTAATATTCTCTCAGTTTAGTAATATTCTCTCAGTTTAGTAATAGCTGTCTCAGTTCAGTAATACTCTCTCAGTTTAGTAATATTCTCTCAGTTTAGTAATATTCTCTCAGTTTAGTAATACTCTCTCGGGTTAGTAATACTCTCTCAGTTTAGTAAAACTCTCTCAGTTTAGTAATACTCTCTCAGTCTTGTAATACTCTCTCAGCTCTCTCAGTTTTGTAATACTCTCTCAGTTGAGTAATAATCTCTCAGTTGAGTAATATTCTCTCAGTTTAGTAACACTCTCTCAGTTTAGTAATACTCTCTCAGTCTAGTAACACTCTCTCAGTTTAGTAACACTCTCTCAGTTTAGTAATACTCTCTCAGTTTAGTAATACTCTCTCAGTCTAGTAACACTCTCTCAGTTTAGTAACACTCTCTCAGTTTAGTAATACTCTCTCAGTTTAGTAATACTCTCTCAGTTGAGTTAAACTCTCTCAGTTTAGTAATACTCTCTCAGTTGAGTAATAATCTCTGAGTTTAGTAACCCTCTCTCAGTTGAGTAATACTCTCTCAGTTGAGTAATACTCTCTCAGTTTTGTAATACTCTCTCAGTTGAGTAATATTCTCTCAGTTTAGTAACACTCTCTCAGTTTAGTAATACTCTCTCAGTTGAGTAATACTCTCTCAGTTTAGTAATACTCTCTCAGTTGAGTAATACTCTCTGAGTTTAGTAACACTCTCTCAGTTGAGTAATACTCTCTCAGTTTAGTAATACTCTCTCAGTTTAGTAATACTCTCTCAGTTTAGTAATATTCTCTCAGTTTAGTAAAATTCTCTCAGCTCTCTCAGTTTAGTAATACGCTCTCAGTTTAGTAATATTCTCTCAGTTTAGTAATACTCTCTCAGTCTAGTAACACTCTCTCAGTTTAGTAATACTCTCTCAGTTTACTACTACTCTCTCAGTTGAGTAATATTCTCTCCGTTTAGTAAACCTCTCTCAGTTTAGTAATACTATCTCAGTTGAGTAATACTCTCTCAGTCTAGTAACACTCTCTCAGTTTAGTAATACTCTCTCAGTTCAGTAATACTCTCTCAGTTGAGCAATAATCTCTCCATTGAGTAATATTATATCAGTTTAGTAAAACTCTCTCAGTTTAGTAATACTCTCTCAGTTGAGTAATACTCTCTCAGTTTAGTAATACTCTCTCAGTTTTGTAATACTCTCTCAGTTTAGTAATACTCTCTCAGTTTAGTAAAACTATCTCAGTTTTGTAATACTCTCTCGGTTGAGTAATATTCTCTCAGTTTAGTAACAGTCTCTCAGTTTAGTAATACTCTCTCGGTTTAGTAATACTCTCTCAGTTGAGTAATAATCTCTCTGTCGAGTAATACTCTCTCAGTTTAGTAAAACTCTCTCAGTTTAGTAATACTCTCTCAGTTGAGTAATACTCTCTCAGTCTAGTAATACTCTCTCAGTTGAGTAATACTCTCTCAGTATTGTAATACTCTCTCAGCTCTCTCAGTTTAGTAATACTCTCTCAGTTTAGTAACACTCTCTCAGTTTAGTAATACTCTCTCAGTCTAGTAACACTCTCTCAGTTTAGTAATATTCTCTCAGTTTAGTAATACTCTCTCAGTTGAGTTAAACTCTCTCAATTTAGTAATACTCTCTCAGTTGAGTAATAATCTCTGAGTTTAGTAACACTCTCTCAGTTGAGTAATACTCTCTCAGTTGAGTAATATTCTCTCAGTTTAGTAACACTCTCTCAGTTTAGTAATACTCTCTCAGTTTAGTAATACTCTCTCAGCTCTCTCAGTTTAGTAATGCTCTCTCAGTTGAGTAATAATCTCTGAGTTTAGTAACACTCTCTCAGTTGAGTAATACTCTCTCAGTTGAGTAATACTCTCTCAGTTGAGTAATACTCTCTGAGTCTAGTAACACTCTCCCAGTTTAGTAAAACTGTCTCAGTTTAGTAATACTCTCTCTGTTTAGGAATACTCTCTCAGTTTAGTAATATTCTCTCAGTTTAGTAATATTCTCTCAGCTCTCTCAGTTTAGTAATATTCTCTCAGTTTAGTAAACCTCTCTCAGTTGAGTAATAATCTCTCTGTTGAGTAATACTCTCTCAGTTTAGTAATACTCTCTCAGTTTAGTAATACTCTCTCAGTTGAGTAATACTCTCTCAGTTGAGTAATACTCTCTCAGTCTAGTAATACTCTCTCAGTTGAGTAATATTCTCTCAGTTTAGTAACACTCTCTCCGTTGAGTAATATTCTATCAGTTTAGTAATACTCTCTCAGTCGAGTAATACTCTCTCAGTCTAGTAACTCTCTCTCAGTTTAGTAATATTCTCTCAGTTCAGTAATACTCTCTCAGTTGAGCAATAATCTCTCCATTGAGTAATATTATATCAGTTTAGTAAAACTTTCTCAGTTTAGTAATACTCTCTCTGTTGAGTAATACTCTCTCAGTTTAGTAACACTCTCTCAGTCGAGTAATTCTCTCTGAGTCTAGTATCACTCTCTCAGTTTAGTAATATTCTCTCAGTTCAGTAATATTCTATCAGTTTAGTAATACTCTCTCAGTTGAGTAATACTCTCTCAGTGTAGTAACACTCTCTCAGTTTAGTAATACTCTCTCAGTTTAGTAATACTGTCTCAGTTTAGTAATACTCTCTCAGTTTAGTAATATTCTCTCAGTTTAGTAATATTCTCTCAGCTCTCTCAGTTTAGTAATACTCTCTCAGTTTAGTAATATTCTCTCAGTTTAGTAATACTCTCTCAGTTTAGTAATATTCTCTCAGTTTAGAAAACCTCTCTCAGTTTAGTAATCCTCTCTCAGTTGAGTAATAATCTCTCTGTTGAGTAATACTCTCTCAGTTTAGTAATACTCTCTCAGTTTAGTAATACTCTCTCAGTTGAGTAATACTCTCTCAGTCTAGTAATACTCTCTCAGTTGAGTAATATTCTCTCAGTTTAGTAACACTCTCTCCGTTGAGTAATATTCTATCAGTTTAGTAATACTCTCTCAGTTGAGTAATATTCTCTCAGTTTAGTAATACTCTCTCAGTTTGGTAACACTCTCTCAGTTAAGTAATACTCTCTCAGTTGACTAATACTCTCTCAGTTTAGTAATATTCTCTCAGTTTAGTAATACTCTCTCAGTTTAGTAATATTCTCTCAGTTTAGTAATATTCTCTCAGTTTAGTAATATTCTCTCAGTTTAGTAATACTCTCTCAGTTGAGTAATACTCTCTCAGTCTAGTAATACTCTATCAGTTGAGTAATATTCTCTCAGTTTAGTAACACTCTCTCCGTTGAGTAATATTCTATCAGTTTAGTAATACTCTCTCAGTCGAGTAATACTCTCTCAGTCTAGTAACACTCTCTCAGTTTAGTAATACTCTCTCAGTTGAGCAATAATCTCTCCATTGAGTAATATTATATCAGTTTAGTAAAACTCTCTCAGTTTAGTAATACTCTCTCAGTTGAGTAATACTCTCTCAGTTTAGTAATACTCGCTCAGTTTTGTAATACTCTCTCGGTTGAGTAATATTTTCTCAGTTTAGTAACACTCTCTCAGTTTAGTAATACTCTCTAAGTTGAGTATTACTCTCTCAGTTTAGTAA
Organism: Salvelinus alpinus; assembly: GCF_045679555.1. NCBI lineage: Eukaryota > Metazoa > Chordata > Actinopteri > Salmoniformes > Salmonidae > Salvelinus > Salvelinus alpinus. The sequence continues at coordinate 46,297,482 of NC_092107.1, read as the reverse complement.
AGCTGTCTCAGTTTAGTAATACTCTCTCAGTTTAGTAATATTCTCTCAGTTTAGTAATATTCTCTCAGTTTAGTAATATTCTCTCAGTTTAGTAATATTCTCTCAGCTCTCTCAGTTTAGTAATATTCTCTCAGTTTAGTAATATTCTCTCAGTTTAGTAAAACTCTCTCAGTTTAGTAATACTCTCTCAGTCTTGTAATACTCTCTCAGCTCTCTCAGTTTTGTAATACTCTCTCAGTTGAGTTAAACTCTCTCAGTTTAGTAATACTCTCTCAGTTGAGTAATAATCTCTGAGTTTAGTAACCCTCTCTCAGTTGAGTAATACTCTCTCAGTTGAGTAATACTCTCTCAGTTTTGTAATACTCTCTCAGTTGAGTAATATTCTCTCAGTTTAGTAACACTCTCTCAGTTTAGTAATACTCTCTCAGTTGAGTAATACTCTCTCAGTTTAGTAATACTCTCTCAGTTGAGTAATATTCTCTGAGTTTAGTAATACTCTCTCAGTTGAGTAATACTCTCTCAGTCTAGTAATACTCTCTCAGTTGAGTAATATTCTCTCAGTTTAGTAACACTCTCTCCGTTGAGTAATATTCTATCAGTTTAGTAATACTCTCTCAGTCGAGTAATACTCTCTCAGTCTAGTAACACTCTCTCAGTTTAGTAATATTCTCTCAGTTCAGTAATACTCTCTCAGTTGAGCAATAATCTCTCCATTGAGTAATATTATATCAGTTTAGTAAAACTCTCTCAGTTTAGTAATACTCTCTCTGTTGAGTAATACTCTCTCAGTTTAGTAACACTCTCTCAGTTGAGTAATATTCTATCAGTTTAGTAATACTCTCTCAGTTGAGTAATACTCTCTCAGTATAGTAACACTCTCTCAGCTTAGTAATACTCTCTCAGTTGAGTAATAATCTCTCCATTGAGTAATATTATATAAGTTTAGTAAAACTCTCTCAGTTTAGTAATACTCTCTCAGTTTGGTAACACTCTCTCAGTTAAGTAATACTCTCTCTGTTTAGTAATACTCTCTCAGTTGAGTTATATTATCTCAGTTTAGTAATATTATCTCAACTCACTCAGTTTAGTAATACTCTCTCAGTTTAGTAATATTCTCTCAGTTTAGTAATACTCTCTCAGTTTAGTAATATTCTCTCAGTTTAGTAATATTCTCTCAGTTTAGTAATATTCTCTCAGTTTAGTAATACTCTCTCAGTTGAGTAATACTCTCTCAGTCTAGTAATACTCTATCAGTTGAGTAATATTCTCTCAGTTTAGTAACACTCTCTCCGTTGAGTAATATTCTATCAGTTTAGTAATACTCTCTCAGTTGAGCAATAATCTCTCCATTGAGTAATATTATATCAGTTGAGTAATACTCTCTCAGTTTAGTAATACTCGCTCAGTTTAGTAATACTCTCTCAGTTTAGTAATACTCTCTCAGTTTAGTAAAACTATCTCAGTTTTGTAATACTCTCTCGGTTGAGTAATATTCTCTCAGTTTAGTAACAGTCTCTCAGTTTAGTAATACTCTCTCGGTTTAGTAATACTCTCTCAGTTGAGTAATAATCTCTCTGTCGAGTAATACTCTCTCAGTTTAGTAAAACTCTCTCAGTTTAGTAATACTCTCTCAGTTGAGTAATACTCTCTCAGTCTAGTAATACTCTCTCAGTTGAGTAATACTCTCTCAGTCTAGTAAATACTCTCTCGGTTTAGTAATACTCTCTCAGTTTAGTAATACTCTCTCAGTTGAGTAATAATCTCTCAGTTTAGTAACACTCTCTCAGTTTAGTAATATTCTCTCAGTTTAGTAATATTCTCTCAGTTTAGTAATATTCTCTCAGCTCTCTCAGTTTAGTAATATTCTATCAGTTTAGTAATATTCTCTCAGTTTAGTAATACTCTCTCGGGTTAGTAATACTCTCTCAGTTTAGTAACACTCTCTCAGTTTAGTAATACTCTCTCAGTCGTGTAATACTCTGTCAGCTCTCTCAGTTTAGTAATACTCTCTCAGTTTAGTAATATTCTCTCAGTTTAGTAATATTCTCTCAGCTCTCTCAGTTTAGTAATATTCTCTCAGTTTAGTAATATTCTCTCAGTTTAGTAATACTCTCTCGGGTTAGTAATACTCTCTCAGTTTAGTAAAACTCTCTCAGTTTAGTAATACTCTCTCAGTCTTGTAATACTCTCTCAGCTCTCTCAGTTTTGTAATACTCTCTCAGTTGAGTAATAATCTCTCAGTTGAGTAATATTCTCTCAGTTTAGTAACACTCTCTCAGTTTAGTAATACTCTCTCAGTCTAGTAACACTCTCTCAGTTTAGTAATACTCTCTCAGTTTAGTAATACTCTCTCAGTTGAGTTAAACTCTCTCAGTTTAGTAATACTCTCTCAGTTGAGTAATAATCTCTGAGTTTAGTAACCCTCTCTCAGTTGAGTAATACTCTCTCAGTTTAGTAATACTCTCTCAGTCTTGTAATACTCTCTCAGCTCTCTCAGTTTAGTAATACTCTCTCAGTTTAGTAATATTCTCTCAGTTTAGTAATACTCTCTCAGTTGAGTTAAACTCTCTCAATTTAGTAATACTCTCTCAGTTGAGTAATAATCTCTGAGTTTAGTAACACTCTCTCAGTTGAGTAATACTCTCTCAGTTGAGTAATATTCTCTCAGTTTAGTAACACTCTCTCAGTTTAGTAATACTCTCTCAGTTTAGTAATACTCTCTCAGTTGAGTTAAACTCTCTCAGTTTAGTAATGCTCTCTCAGTTTAGTAACACTCTCTCAGTTTAGTAATACTCTCTCAGTTGAGTAATACTCTCTCAGTTTAGTAATACTCTCTCAGTTTAGTAATACTCTCTCAGTTTTGTAATACTCTCTTAGTTGAGTAATATTCTCTCAGTGTAGTCACACTCTCTCAGTTTAGTAATACTCTCTCAGTTGAGTAATACTCTCTCAGTTTAGTAATACTCTCTCAGTTGAGTAATACTCTCTGAGTCTAGTAACACTCTCCCAGTTTAGTAAAACTGTCTCAGTTTAGTAATACTCTCTCTGTTTAGGAATACTCTCTCAGTTTAGTAATATTCTCTCAGTTTAGTAATATTCTCTCAGCTCTCTCAGTTTAGTAATATTCTCTCAGTTTAGTAAACCTCTCTCAGTTTAGTAATAATCTCTCAGTTGAGTAATAATCTCTCTGTTGAGTAATACTCTCTCAGTTTAGTAATACTCTCTCAGTTTAGTATTACTCTCTCAGTTGAGTAATACTCTCTCAGTCTAGTAATACTCTCTCAGTTGAGTAATATTCTCTCAGTTTAGTAACACTCTCTCCGTTGAGTAATATTCTATCAGTTTAGTAATACTCTCTCAGTCGAGTAATACTCTCTCAGTCTAGTAACACTCTCTCAGTTTAGTAATATTCTCTCAGTTCAGTAATACTCTCTCAGTTGAGCAATAATCTCTCCATTGAGTAATATTATATCAGTTTAGTAAAACTCTCTCAGTTTAGTAATACTCTCTCTGTTGAGTAATACTCTCTCAGTTTAGTAACACTCTCTCAGTTGAGTAATTCTCTCTGAGTCTAGTAACACTCTCTCAGTTTAGTAAAACTGTCTCAGTTTAGTAATACTGTCTCAGTTTAGTAATACTCTCTCAGTTTAGTAATATTCTCTCAGTTTAGTAATATTCTCTCAGTTTAGTAAACCTCTCTCAGTTTAGTAATCCTCTCTCAGTTGAGTAATAATCTCTCAGTTGAGTAATACTCTCTCAGTTTAGTAATACTCTCTCAGTTTAGTAATACTCTCTCAGTTGAGTAATACTCTCTCAGTCTAGTAATACTCTCTCAGTTGAGTAATATTCTCTCAGTTTAGTAACACTCTCTCCGTTGAGTAATATTCTATCAGTTTAGTAATACTCTCTCAGTTGAGTAATATTCTCTCAGTGTAGTAACACTCTCTCAGCTTAGTAATACTCTCTCAGTTGAGTAATAATCTCTCCATTGAGTAATATTATATCAGTTTAGTAAAACTCTCTCAGTTTAGTAATACTCTCTCAGTTTGGTAAACACTCTCTCAGTTAAGTAATACTCTCTCTGTTTAGTAATACTCTCTCAGTTGAGTTATATTCTCTCAGTTTAGTAATACTCTCTCTGTTTGGTAACACTCTCTCAGTTAAGTAATACTCTCTCTGTTTAGTAATACTCTCTCAGTTTAGTAATACTCTCTCAGTTTAGTAATATTCTCTCAGTTTAGTAATATTCTCTCAGTTTAGTAATATTCTCTCAGTTTAGTAATACTCTCTCAGTTGAGTAATACTCTCTCAGTCTAGTACTACTCTATCAGTTGAGTAATATTCTCTCAGTTTAGTAACACTCTCTCCGTTGAGTAATATTCTATCAGTTTAGTAATACTCTCTCAGTCGAGTAATACTCTCTCAGTCTAGTAACACTCTCTCAGTTTAGTAATACTCTCTCAGTTGAGCAATAATCTCTCCATTGAGTAATATTATATCAGTTTAGTAAAACTCTCTCAGTTTAGTAATACTCTCTCAGTTGAGTAATACTCTCTCAGTTTAGTAATACTCGCTCAGTTTTGTAATACTCTCTCGGTTGAGTAATACTCTCTCAGTTTAGTAATACTCTCTCAGTTTAGTAATACTCTCTCAGTTGAGTAATACTCTCTCAGTCTAGTAATACTCTCTCAGTTGAGTAATATTCTCTCAGTTTAGTAACACTCTCTCCGTTGAGTAATATTCTATCAGTTTAGTAATACTCTCTCAGTTGAGTAATACTCTCTCAGTATAGTAACACTCTCTCAGCTTAGTAATACTCTCTCAGTTGAGTAATAATCTCTCCATTGAGTAATATTATATAAGTTTAGTAAAACTCTCTCAGTTTAGTAATACTCTCTCAGTTTGGTAACACTCTCTCAGTTAAGTAATACTCTCTCTGTTTAGTAATACTCTCTCAGTTGAGTTATATTATCTCAGTTTAGTAATATTATCTCAACTCACTCAGTTTAGTAATACTCTCTCAGTTTAGTAATATTCTCTCAGTTTAGTAATACTCTCTCAGTTTAGTAATATTCTCTCAGTTTAGTAATATTCTCTCAGTTGAGTAATACTCTCTCAGTCTAGTAATACTCTATCAGTTGAGTAATATTCTCTCAGTTTAGTAACACTCTCTCCGTTGAGTAATATTCTATCAGTTTAGTAATACTCTCTCAGTCGAGTAATACTCTCTCAGTCTAGTAACACTCTCTCAGTTTAGTAATACTCTCTCAGTTCAGTAATACTCTCTCAGTTGAGCAATAATCTCTCCATTGAGTAATATTATATCAGTTTAGTAAAACTCTCTCAGTTTAGTAATACTCTCTCAGTTGAGTAATACTCTCTCAGTTTAGTAATACTCGCTCAGTTTTGTAATACTCTCTCGGTTGAGTAATATTATCTCAGTTTAGTAACACTCTCTCAGTTTAGTAATACTCTCTAAGTTGAGTATTACTCTCTCAGTTTAGTAAAGCTGTCTCAGTTTAGTAATACTCTCTCAGTTTAGTAATATTCTCTCAGTTTAGTAACACTCTCTCAGTTTAGTAATACTCGCTCAGTTGAGTATTACTCTCTCAGTTTAGTAAAACTGTCTCAGTTTAGTAATACTCTCTCAGTTTAGTAATATTCTCTCAGTTTAGTAATATTCTCTCAGTTTAGTAATATTCTCTCAGCTCTCTCAGTTTAGTAATATTCTCTCAGTTTAGTAATATTCTCTCAGTTTAGTAATACTCTCTCGGGTTAGTAATACTCTCTCAGTTTAGTAAAACTCTCTCAGTTTAGTAATACTCTCTCAGTCTTGTAATACTCTCTCAGCTCTCTCAGTTTTGTAATACTCTCTCAGTTGAGTAATAATCTCTCAGTTGAGTAATATTCTCTCAGTTTAGTAACACTCTCTCAGTTTAGTAATACTCTCTCAGTCTAGTAACACTCTCTCAGTTTAGTAACACTCTCTCAGTTTAGTAATACTCTCTCAGTCTAGTAACACTCTCTCAGTTTAGTAACACTCTCTCAGTTTAGTAATACTCTCTCAGTTTAGTAATACTCTCTCAGTTGAGTTAAACTCTCTCAGTTTAGTAATACTCTCTCAGTTGAGTAATAATCTCTGAGTTTAGTAACCCTCTCTCAGTTGAGTAATACTCTCTCAGTTGAGTAATACTCTCTCAGTTTTGTAATACTCTCTCAGTTGAGTAATATTCTCTCAGTTTAGTAACACTCTCTCAGTTTAGTAATACTCTCTCAGTTGAGTAATACTCTCTCAGTTTAGTAATACTCTCTCAGTTGAGTAATACTCTCTGAGTTTAGTAACACTCTCTCAGTTGAGTAATACTCTCTCAGTTTAGTAATACTCTCTCAGTTTAGTAATACTCTCTCAGTTTAGTAATATTCTCTCAGTTTAGTAAAATTCTCTCAGCTCTCTCAGTTTAGTAATACTCTCTCAGTTGAGTAATACTCTCTGAGTTTAGTAACACTCTCTCAGTTTAGTAATACTCTCTCAGTTTAGTAATACTCTCTCAGTTTAGTAATACTCTCTCAGTTTAGTAATATTCTCTCAGTTTAGTAAAATTCTCTCAGCTCTCTCAGTTTAGTAATACGCTCTCAGTTTAGTAATATTCTCTCAGTTTAGTAATACTCTCTCGGGTTAGTAATACTCTCTCAGTTTAGTAAAACTCTCTCAGTTTAGTAATACTCTCTCAGTCTTGTAATACTCTCTCAGCTCTCTCAGTTTTGTAATACTCTCTCAGTTGAGTAATAATCTCTCAGTTGAGTAATATTCTCTCAGTTTAGTAACACTCTCTCAGTTTAGTAATACTCTCTCAGTCTAGTAACACTCTCTCAGTTTAGTAACACTCTCTCAGTTTAGTAATACTCTCTCAGTCTAGTAACACTCTCTCAGTTTAGTAACACTCTCTCAGTTTAGTAATACTCTCTCAGTTTAGTAATACTCTCTCAGTTGAGTTAAACTCTCTCAGTTTAGTAATACTCTCTCAGTTGAGTAATAATCTCTGAGTTTAGTAACCCTCTCTCAGTTGAGTAATACTCTCTCAGTTGAGTAATACTCTCTCAGTTTTGTAATACTCTCTCAGTTGAGTAATATTCTCTCAGTTTAGTAACACTCTCTCAGTTTAGTAATACTCTCTCAGTTGAGTAATACTCTCTCAGTTTAGTAATACTCTCTCAGTTGAGTAATACTCTCTGAGTTTAGTAACACTCTCTCAGTTGAGTAATACTCTCTCAGTTTAGTAATACTCTCTCAGTTTAGTAATACTCTCTCAGTTTAGTAATATTCTCTCAGTTTAGTAAAATTCTCTCAGCTCTCTCAGTTGAGTAATACTCTCTGAGTTTAGTAACACTCTCTCAGTTAAGTAATACTCTCTCTGTTTAGTAATACTCTCTCAGTTGAGTTATATTATCTCAGTTTAGTAATATTATCTCAACTCACTCAGTTTAGTAATACTCTCTCAGTTTAGTAATATTCTCTCAGTTTAGTAATACTCTCTCAGTTTAGTAATATTCTCTCAGTTTAGTAATATTCTCTCAGTTTAGTAATATTCTCTCAGTTTAGTAATACTCTCTCAGTTGAGTAATACTCTCTCAGTCTAGTAATACTCTATCAGTTGAGTAATATTCTCTCAGTTTAGTAACACTCTCTCCGTTGAGTAATATTCTATCAGTTTAGTAATACTCTCTCAGTTGAGCAATAATCTCTCCATTGAGTAATATTATATCAGTTGAGTAATACTCTCTCAGTTTAGTAATACTCGCTCAGTTTAGTAATACTCTCTCAGTTTAGTAATACTCTCTCAGTTTAGTAAAACTATCTCAGTTTTGTAATACTCTCTCGGTTGAGTAATATTCTCTCAGTTTAGTAACAGTCTCTCAGTTTAGTAATACTCTCTCGGTTTAGTAATACTCTCTCAGTTGAGTAATAATCTCTCTGTCGAGTAATACTCTCTCAGTTTAGTAAAACTCTCTCAGTTTAGTAATACTCTCTCAGTTGAGTAATACTCTCTCAGTCTAGTAATACTCTCTCAGTTGAGTAATACTCTCTCAGTCTAGTAAATACTCTCTCGGTTTAGTAATACTCTCTCAGTTTAGTAATACTCTCTCAGTTGAGTAATAATCTCTCAGTTTAGTAACACTCTCTCAGTTTAGTAATATTCTCTCAGTTTAGTAATATTCTCTCAGTTTAGTAATATTCTCTCAGCTCTCTCAGTTTAGTAATATTCTATCAGTTTAGTAATATTCTCTCAGTTTAGTAATACTCTCTCGGGTTAGTAATACTCTCTCAGTTTAGTAACACTCTCTCAGTTTAGTAATACTCTCTCAGTCGTGTAATACTCTGTCAGCTCTCTCAGTTTAGTAATACTCTCTCAGTTTAGTAATATTCTCTCAGTTTAGTAATATTCTCTCAGCTCTCTCAGTTTAGTAATATTCTCTCAGTTTAGTAATATTCTCTCAGTTTAGTAATACTCTCTCGGGTTAGTAATACTCTCTCAGTTTAGTAAAACTCTCTCAGTTTAGTAATACTCTCTCAGTCTTGTAATACTCTCTCAGCTCTCTCAGTTTTGTAATACTCTCTCAGTTGAGTAATAATCTCTCAGTTGAGTAATATTCTCTCAGTTTAGTAACACTCTCTCAGTTTAGTAATACTCTCTCAGTCTAGTAACACTCTCTCAGTTTAGTAATACTCTCTCAGTTTAGTAATACTCTCTCAGTTGAGTTAAACTCTCTCAGTTTAGTAATACTCTCTCAGTTGAGTAATAATCTCTGAGTTTAGTAACCCTCTCTCAGTTGAGTAATACTCTCTCAGTTTAGTAATACTCTCTCAGTCTTGTAATACTCTCTCAGCTCTCTCAGTTTAGTAATACTCTCTCAGTTTAGTAATATTCTCTCAGTTTAGTAATACTCTCTCAGTTGAGTTAAACTCTCTCAATTTAGTAATACTCTCTCAGTTGAGTAATAATCTCTGAGTTTAGTAACACTCTCTCAGTTGAGTAATACTCTCTCAGTTGAGTAATATTCTCTCAGTTTAGTAACACTCTCTCAGTTTAGTAATACTCTCTCAGTTTAGTAATACTCTCTCAGTTGAGTTAAACTCTCTCAGTTTAGTAATGCTCTCTCAGTTGAGTAATAATCTCTGAGTTTAGTAACACTCTCTCAGTTGAGTAATACTCTCTCAGTTGAGTAATACTCTCTCAGTTGAGTAATACTCTCTCAGTTTTGTAATACTCTCTTAGTTGAGTAATATTCTCTCAGTGTAGTCACACTCTCTCAGTTTAGTAATACTCTCTCAGTTGAGTAATACTCTCTCAGTTTAGTAATACTCTCTCAGTTGAGTAATACTCTCTGAGTCTAGTAACACTCTCCCAGTTTAGTAAAACTGTCTCAGTTTAGTAATACTCTCTCTGTTTAGGAATACTCTCTCAGTTTAGTAATATTCTCTCAGTTTAGTAATATTCTCTCAGCTCTCTCAGTTTAGTAATATTCTCTCAGTTTAGTAAACCTCTCTCAGTTTAGTAATAATCTCTCAGTTGAGTAATAATCTCTCTGTTGAGTAATACTCTCTCAGTTTAGTAATACTCTCTCAGTTTAGTAATACTCTCTCAGTTGAGTAATACTCTCTCAGTCTAGTAATACTCTCTCAGTTGAGTAATATTCTCTCAGTTTAGTAACACTCTCTCCGTTGAGTAATATTCTATCAGTTTAGTAATACTCTCTCAGTCGAGTAATACTCTCTCAGTCTAGTAACACTCTCTCAGTTTAGTAATATTCTCTCAGTTCAGTAATACTCTCTCAGTTGAGCAATAATCTCTCCATTGAGTAATATTATATCAGTTTAGTAAAACTCTCTCAGTTTAGTAATACTCTCTCTGTTGAGTAATACTCTCTCAGTTTAGTAACACTCTCTCAGTTGAGTAATTCTCTCTGAGTCTAGTAACACTCTCTCAGTTTAGTAAAACTGTCTCAGTTTAGTAATACTGTCTCAGTTTAGTAATACTCTCTCAGTTTAGTAATATTCTCTCAGTTTAGTAATATTCTCTCAGTTTAGAAAACCTCTCTCAGTTTAGTAATCCTCTCTCAGTTGAGTAATAATCTCTCTGTTGAGTAATACTCTCTCAGTTTAGTAATACTCTCTCAGTTTAGTAATACTCTCTCAGTTGAGTAATACTCTCTCAGTCTAGTAATACTCTCTCAGTTGAGTAATATTCTCTCAGTTTAGTAACACTCTCTCCGTTGAGTAATATTCTATCAGTTTAGTAATACTCTCTCAGTTGAGTAATATTCTCTCAGTGTAGTAACACTCTCTCAGCTTAGTAATACTCTCTCAGTTGAGTAATAATCTCTCCATTGAGTAATATTATATCAGTTTAGTAAAACTCTCTCAGTTTAGTAATACTCTCTCAGTTTGGTAAACACTCTCTCAGTTAAGTAATACTCTCTCTGTTTAGTAATACTCTCTCAGTTGAGTTATATTCTCTCAGTTTAGTAATACTCTCTCTGTTTGGTAACACTCTCTCAGTTAAGTAATACTCTCTCTGTTTAGTAATACTCTCTCAGTTTAGTAATACTCTCTCAGTTTAGTAATATTCTCTCAGTTTAGTAATATTCTCTCAGTTTAGTAATATTCTCTCAGTTTAGTAATACTCTCTCAGTTGAGTAATACTCTCTCAGTCTAGTACTACTCTATCAGTTGAGTAATATTCTCTCAGTTTAGTAACACTCTCTCCGTTGAGTAATATTCTATCAGTTTAGTAATACTCTCTCAGTCGAGTAATACTCTCTCAGTCTAGTAACACTCTCTCAGTTTAGTAATACTCTCTCAGTTGAGCAATAATCTCTCCATTGAGTAATATTATATCAGTTTAGTAAAACTCTCTCAGTTTAGTAATACTCTCTCAGTTGAGTAATACTCTCTCAGTTTAGTAATACTCGCTCAGTTTTGTAATACTCTCTCGGTTGAGTAATACTCTCTCAGTTTAGTAATACTCTCTCAGTTTAGTAATACTCTCTCAGTTGAGTAATACTCTCTCAGTCTAGTAATACTCTCTCAGTTGAGTAATATTCTCTCAGTTTAGTAACACTCTCTCCGTTGAGTAATATTCTATCAGTTTAGTAATACTCTCTCAGTTGAGTAATACTCTCTCAGTATAGTAACACTCTCTCAGCTTAGTAATACTCTCTCAGTTGAGTAATAATCTCTCCATTGAGTAATATTATATAAGTTTAGTAAAACTCTCTCAGTTTAGTAATACTCTCTCAGTTTGGTAACACTCTCTCAGTTAAGTAATACTCTCTCTGTTTAGTAATACTCTCTCAGTTGAGTTATATTATCTCAGTTTAGTAATATTATCTCAACTCACTCAGTTTAGTAATACTCTCTCAGTTTAGTAATATTCTCTCAGTTTAGTAATACTCTCTCAGTTTAGTAATATTCTCTCAGTTTAGTAATATTCTCTCAGTTGAGTAATACTCTCTCAGTCTAGTAATACTCTATCAGTTGAGTAATATTCTCTCAGTTTAGTAACACTCTCTCCGTTGAGTAATATTCTATCAGTTTAGTAATACTCTCTCAGTCGAGTAATACTCTCTCAGTCTAGTAACACTCTCTCAGTTTAGTAATACTCTCTCAGTTCAGTAATACTCTCTCAGTTGAGCAATAATCTCTCCATTGAGTAATATTATATCAGTTTAGTAAAACTCTCTCAGTTTAGTAATACTCTCTCAGTTGAGTAATACTCTCTCAGTTTAGTAATACTCGCTCAGTTTTGTAATACTCTCTCGGTTGAGTAATATTATCTCAGTTTAGTAACACTCTCTCAGTTTAGTAATACTCTCTAAGTTGAGTATTACTCTCTCAGTTTAGTAAAGCTGTCTCAGTTTAGTAATACTCTCTCAGTTTAGTAATATTCTCTCAGTTTAGTAACACTCTCTCAGTTTAGTAATACTCGCTCAGTTGAGTATTACTCTCTCAGTTTAGTAAAACTGTCTCAGTTTAGTAATACTCTCTCAGTTTAGTAATATTCTCTCAGTTTAGTAATATTCTCTCAGTTTAGTAATATTCTCTCAGCTCTCTCAGTTTAGTAATATTCTCTCAGTTTAGTAATATTCTCTCAGTTTAGTAATACTCTCTCGGGTTAGTAATACTCTCTCAGTTTAGTAAAACTCTCTCAGTTTAGTAATACTCTCTCAGTCTTGTAATACTCTCTCAGCTCTCTCAGTTTTGTAATACTCTCTCAGTTGAGTAATAATCTCTCAGTTGAGTAATATTCTCTCAGTTTAGTAACACTCTCTCAGTTTAGTAATACTCTCTCAGTCTAGTAACACTCTCTCAGTTTAGTAACACTCTCTCAGTTTAGTAATACTCTCTCAGTCTAGTAACACTCTCTCAGTTTAGTAACACTCTCTCAGTTTAGTAATACTCTCTCAGTTTAGTAATACTCTCTCAGTTGAGTTAAACTCTCTCAGTTTAGTAATACTCTCTCAGTTGAGTAATAATCTCTGAGTTTAGTAACCCTCTCTCAGTTGAGTAATACTCTCTCAGTTGAGTAATACTCTCTCAGTTTTGTAATACTCTCTCAGTTGAGTAATATTCTCTCAGTTTAGTAACACTCTCTCAGTTTAGTAATACTCTCTCAGTTGAGTAATACTCTCTCAGTTTAGTAATACTCTCTCAGTTGAGTAATACTCTCTGAGTTTAGTAACACTCTCTCAGTTGAGTAATACTCTCTCAGTTTAGTAATACTCTCTCAGTTTAGTAATACTCTCTCAGTTTAGTAATATTCTCTCAGTTTAGTAAAATTCTCTCAGCTCTCTCAGTTTAGTAATACTCTCTCAGTTGAGTAATACTCTCTGAGTTTAGTAACACTCTCTCAGTTGAGTAATACTCTCTCAGTTTAGTAATACTCTCTCAGTTTAGTAATACTCTTTCAGTTTAGTAATATTCTCTCAGTTTAGTAAAATTCTCTCAGCTCTCTCAGTTTAGTAATACGCTCTCAGTTTAGTAATATTCTCTCAGTTTAGTAATACTCTCTCGGGTTAGTAATACTCTCTCAGTTTAGTAAAACTCTCTCAGTTTAGTAATACTCTCTCAGTCTTGTAATACTCTCTCAGCTCTCTCAGTTTTGTAATACTCTCTCAGTTGAGTAATAATCTCTCAGTTGAGTAATATTCTCTCAGTTTAGTAACACTCTCTCAGTTTAGTAATACTCTCTCAGTCTAGTAACACTCTCTCAGTTTAGTAACACTCTCTCAGTTTAGTAATACTCTCTCAGTCTAGTAACACTCTCTCAGTTTAGTAACACTCTCTCAGTTTAGTAATACTCTCTCAGTTTAGTAATACTCTCTCAGTTGAGTAATAATCTCTGAGTTTAGTAACCCTCTCTCAGTTGAGTAATACTCTCTCAGTTGAGTAATACTCTCTCAGTTTTGTAATACTCTCTCAGTTGAGTAATATTCTCTCAGTTTAGTAACACTCTCTCAGTTTAGTAATACTCTCTCAGTTGAGTAATACTCTCTCAGTTTAGTAATACTCTCTCAGTTGAGTAATACTCTCTGAGTTTAGTAACACTCTCTCAGTTGAGTAATACTCTCTCAGTTTAGTAATACTCTCTCAGTTTAGTAATACTCTCTCAGTTTAGTAATATTCTCTCAGTTTAGTAAAATTCTCTCAGCTCTCTCAGTTTAGTAATACTCTCTCAGTTGAGTAATACTCTCTGAGTTTAGTAACACTCTCTCAGTTGAGTAATACTCTCTCAGTTTAGTAATACTCTCTCAGTTTAGTAATACTCTCTCAGTTTAGTAATATTCTCTCAGTTTAGTAAAATTCTCTCAGCTCTCTCAGTTTAGTAATACGCTCTCAGTTTAGTAATATTCTCTCAGTTTAGTAATACTCTCTCAGTCTAATAACACTCTCTCAGTTTAGTAATACTCTCTCAGTTTACTACTACTCTCTCAGTTGAGTAATATTCTCTCCGTTTAGTAAACCTCTCTCAGTTTAGTAATACTATCTCAGTTGAGTAATACTCTCTCAGTTTAATAATACTCTCTCAGTTTAGTAATATTCTCTCAGTTTAGTAATATTCTCTCAGTTTAGTAATATTCTCTCAGCTCTCTCAGTTTAGTAATATTCTCTCAGTTTAGTAATATTCTCTCAGTTTAGTAATACTCTCTCGGGTTAGTAATACTCTCTCAGTTTAGTAAAACTCTCTCAGTTTAGTAATACTCTCTCAGTCTTGTAATACTCTCTCAGCTCTCTCAGTTTTGTAATACTCTCTCAGTTGAGTAATAATCTCTCAGTTGAGTAATATTCTCTCAGTTTAGTAACACTCTCTCAGTTTAGTAATACTCTCTCAGTCTAGTAACACTCTCTCAGTTTAGTAACACTCTCTCAGTTTAGTAATACTCTCTCAGTTTAGTAATACTCTCTCAGTCTTGTAACACTCTCTCAGTTTAGTAACACTCTCTCAGTTTAGTAATACTCTCTCAGTTTAGTAATACTCTCTCAGTTGAGTTAAACTCTCTCAGTTGAGTAATAATCTCTGAGTTTAGTAACCCTCTCTCAGTTGAGTAATACTCTCTCAGTTGAGTAATACTCTCTCAGTTTTGTAATACTCTCTCAGTTGAGTAATATTCTCTCAGTTTAGTAACACTCTCTCAGTTTAGTAATACTCTCTCAGTTGAGTAATACTCTCTCAGTTTAGTAATACTCTCTCAGTTGAGTAATACTCTCTGAGTTTAGTAACACTCTCTCAGTTGAGTAATACTCTCTCAGTTTAGTAATACTCTCTCAGTTTAGTAATACTCTCTCAGTTTAGTAATATTCTCTCAGTTTAGTAAAATTCTCTCAGCTCTCTCAGTTTAGTAATACGCTCTCAGTTTAGTAATATTCTCTCAGTTTAGTAATACTCTCTCAGTCTAGTAACACTCTCTCAGTTTAGTAATACTCTCTCAGTTTACTACTACTCTCTCAGTTGAGTAATATTCTCTCCGTTTAGTAAACCTCTCTCAGTTTAGTAATACTATCTCAGTTGAGTAATACTCTCTCAGTCTAGTAACACTCTCTCAGTTTAGTAATACTCTCTCAGTTCAGTAATACTCTCTCAGTTGAGCAATAATCTCTCCATTGAGTAATATTATATCAGTTTAGTAAAACTCTCTCAGTTTAGTAATACTCTCTCAGTTGAGTAATACTCTCTCAGTTTAGTAATACTCTCTCAGTTTTGTAATACTCTCTCAGTTGAGTATTACTCTCTCATTTTAGTAAAACTGTCTCAGTTTAGAAATACTCTCTCAGTTTAGTAATACTCTCTCAGTTTAGTAAAACTATCTCAGTTTTGTAATACTCTCTCGGTTGAGTAATATTCTCTCAGTTTAGTAACAGTCTCTCAGTTTAGTAATACTCTCCCGGTTTAGTAATACTCTCTCAGTTGAGTAATAATCTCTCTGTCGAGTAATACTCTCTCAGTTTAGTAAAACTCTCTCAGTTTAGTAATACTCTCTGAGTTGAGTAATACTCTCTCAGTCTAGTAATACTCTCTCAGTTGAGTAATACTCTCTCAGTCTTGTAATACTCTCTCAGCTCTCTCAGTTTAGTAATACTCTCTCAGTTTAGTAACACTCTCTCAGTTTAGTAATACTCTCTCAGTCTAGTAACACTCTCTCAGTTTAGTAATATTCTCTCAGTTTAGTAATACTCTCTCAGTTGAGTTAAACTCTCTCAATTTAGTAATACTCTCTCAGTTGAGTAATAATCTCTGAGTTTAGTAACACTCTCTCAGTTGAGTAATACTCTCTCAGTTGAGTAATATTCTCTCAGTTTAGTAACACTCTCTCAGTTTAGTAATACTCTCTCAGTTTAGTAATACTCTCTCAGTTGAGTTAAACTCTCTCAGTTTAGTAATGCTCTCTCAGTTGAATAATAATCTCTGAGTTTAGTAACACTCTCTCAGTTGAGTAATACTCTCTCAGTTGAGTAATACTCTCTCAGTTGAGTAATACTCTCTCAGTTTTGTAATACTCTCTTAGTTGAGTAATATTCTCTCAGTGTAGTCACACTCTCTCAGTTTAGTAATACTCTCTCAGTTGAGTAATACTCTCTCAGTTTAGTAATACTCTCTCAGTTGAGTAATACTCTCTGAGTCTAGTAACACTCTCCCAGTTTAGTAAAACTGTCTCAGTTTAGTAATACTCTCTCTGTTTAGGAATACTCTCTCAGTTTAGTAATATTCTCTCAGTTTAGTAATATTCTCTCAGCTCTCTCAGTTTAGTAATATTCTCTCAGTTTAGTAAACCTCTCTCAGTTTAGTAATAATCTCTCAGTTGAGTAATAATCTCTCTGTTGAGTAATACTCTCTCAGTTTAGTAATACTCTCTCAGTTTAGTAATACTCTCTCAGTTGAGTAATACTCTCTCAGTCTAGTAATACTCTCTCAGTTGAGTAATATTCTCTCAGTTTAGTAACACTCTCTCCGTTGAGTAATATTCTATCAGTTTAGTAATACTCTCTCAGTCGAGTAATACTCTCTCAGTCTAGTAACACTCTCTCAGTTTAGTAATATTCTCTCAGTTCAGTAATACTCTCTCAGTTGAGCAATAATCTCTCCATTGAGTAATATTATATCAGTTTAGTAAAACTCTCTCAGTTTAGTAATACTCTCTCTGTTGAGTAATACTCTCTCAGTTTAGTAACACTCTCTCAGTCGAGTAATTCTCTCTGAGTCTAGTAACACTCTCTCAGTTTAGTAATATTCTCTCAGTTCAGTAATATTCTATCATTTTTACATTTACATTTAAGTCATTTAGCAGACGCTCTTATCCAGAGCGACTTACAAATTGGTGCATTCACCTTATGACATCCAGTGGAACAGCCACTTTACAATAGTGCATCTAAATCTTTTAAGGGGGGGGGGTCAGAAGGATTACTTTATCCTATCCTAGGTATTCCTTGAAGAGGTGGGGTTTCAGGTGTCTCCGGAAGGTGGTGATTGACTCCGCTGTCCTGGCGTCGTGAGGGAGTTTGTTCCACCATTGGGGTGCCAGAGCAGCGAACAGTTTTGACTGGGCTGAGCGGGAACTGTACTTCCTCAGTGGTAGGGAGGCGAGCAGGCCAGAGGTGGATGAACGCAGTGCCCTTGTTTGGGTGTAGGGCCTGATCAGAGCCTGAAGGTACTGAGGTGCCGTTCCCCTCACAGCTCCGTAGGCAAGCACCATGGTCTTGTAGCGGATGCGAGCTTCAACTGGAAGCCAGTGGAGAGAGCGGAGGAGCGGGGTGACGTGAGAGAACTTGGGAAGGTTGAACACCAGACGGGCTGCGGCGTTCTGGATGAGTTGTAGGGGTTTAATGGCACAGGCAGGGAGCCCAGCCAACAGCGAGTTGCAGTAATCCAGACGGGAGATGACAAGTGCCTGGATTAGGACCTGCGCCGCTTCCTGTGTGAGGCAGGGTCGTACTCTGCGGATGTTGTAGAGCATGAACCTACAGGAACGGGCCACCGCCTTGATGTTAGTTGAGAACGACAGGGTGTTGTCCAGGATCACGCCAAGGTTCTTAGCGCTCTGGGAGGAGGACACAATGGAGTTGTCAACCGTGATGGCGAGATCATGGAACGGGCAGTCCTTCCCCGGGAGGAAGAGCAGCTCCGTCTTGCCGAGGTTCAGCTTGAGGTGGTGGTCCGTCATCCACACTGATATGTCTGCCAGACATGCAGAGATGCGATTCGCCACCTGGTCATCAGAAGGGGGAAAGGAGAAGATTAATTGTGTGTCGTCTGCATAGCAATGATAGGAGAGACCATGTGAGGTTATGACAGAGCCAAGTGACTTGGTGTATAGCGAGAATAGGAGAGGGCCTAGAACAGAGCCCTGGGGGACACCAGTGGTGAGAGCACGTGGTGAGGAGACAGATTCTCGCCACGCCACCTGGTAGGAGCGACCTGTCAGGTAGGACGCAATCCAAGCGTGGGCCGCGCCGGAGATGCCCAACTCGGAGAGGGTGGAGAGGAGGATCTGATGGTTCACAGTATCGAAGGCAGCCGATAGGTCTAGGAGGATGAGAGCAGAGGAGAGAGAGTTAGCTTTAGCAGTGCGGAGCGCCTCCGTGATACAGAGAAGAGCAGTCTCAGTTGAATGACTAGTCTTGAAACCTGACTGATTTGGATCAAGAAGGTCATTCTGAGAGAGATAGCGGGAGAGCTGGCCAAGGACGGCACGTTCGAGAGTTTTGGAGAGAAAAGAAAGAAGGGATACTGGTCTGTAGTTGTTGACATCGGAGGGATCGAGTGTAGGTTTTTTCAGCAGGGGTGCAACTCTCGCTCTCTTGAAGACGGAAGGGACGTAGCCAGCGGTCAAGGATGAGTTGATGAGCGAGGTGAGGTAAGGGAGAAGGTCTCCGGAAATGGTCTGGAGAAGAGAGGAGGGGATAGGGTCAAGCGGGCAGGTTGTTGGGCGGCCGGCCGTCACAAGACGCGAGATTTCATCTGGAGAGAGAGGGGAGAAAGAGGTCAGAGCACAGGGTAGGGCAGTGTGAGCAGAACCAGCGGTGTCGTTTGACTTAGCAAACGAGGATCGGATGTCGTCGACCTTCTTTTCAAAATGGTTGACGAAGTCATCTGCAGAGAGGGAGGAGGGGGGAGGAGGGGGAGGAGGATTCAGGAGGGAGGAGAAGGTGGCAAAGAGCTTCCTAGGGTTAGAGGCAGATGCTTGGAATTTAGAGTGGTAGAAAGTGGCTTTAGCAGCAGAGACAGAAGAGGAAAATGTAGAGAGGAGGGAGTGAAAGGATGCCAGGTCCGCAGGGAGGCGAGTTTTCCTCCATTTCCGCTCGGCTGCCCGGAGCCCTGTTCTGTGAGCTCGCAATGAGTCGTCGAGCCACGGAGCAGGAGGGGAGGACCGAGCCGGCCTGGAGGATAGGGGACATAGAGAGTCAAAGGATGCAGAAAGGGAGGAGAGGAGGGTTGAGGAGGCAGAATCAGGAGATAGGTTGGAGAAGGTTTGAGCAGAGGGAAGAGATGATAGGATGGAAGAGGAGAGAGTAGCGGGGGAGAGAGAGCGAAGGTTGGGACGGCGCGATACCATCCGAGTAGGGGCAGTGTGGGAAGTGATGGATGAGAGCGAGAGGGAAAAGGATACAAGGTAGTGGTCGGAGACTTGGAGGGGAGTTGCAATGAGGTTAGTGGAAGAACAGCATCTAGTAAAGATGAGGTCAAGCGTATTGCCTGCCTTGTGAGTAGGGGGGGAAGGTGAGAGGGTGAGGTCAAAAGAGGAGAGGAGTGGAAAGAAGGAGGCAGAGAGGAATGAGTCAAAGGTAGACGTGGGGAGGTTAAAGTCACCCAGAACTGTGAGAGGTGAGCCGTCCTCAGGAAAGGAGCTTATCAGGGCATCAAGCTCATTGATGAACTCTCCAAGGGAACCTGGAGGGCGATAAATGATAAGGATGTTAAGCTTGAAAGGGCTGGTAACTGTGACAGCATGGAATTCAAAGGAGGCGATAGACAGATGGGTAAGGGGAGAAAGGGAGAAAGACCACTTGGGAGAGATGAGGATCCCGGTGCCGCCACCCCGCTGACCAGAAGCTCTCCAGAAGCTCTCCAGAAGCTCTCGGGGTGTGCGAGAACACGTGGGCAGACGAGGAGAGAGCAGTAGGAGTAGCAGTGTTATCTGTGGTGATCCATGTTTCCGTCAGTGCCAAGAAGTCGAGGGACTGGAGGGAAGCATAGGCTGAGATGAACTCTGCCTTGTTGGCCGCAGATCGGCAGTTCCAGAGGCTGCCGGAGACCTATCAGTTTAGTAATACTCTCTCAGTTGAGTAATACTCTCTCAGTGTAGTAACACTCTCTCAGTTTAGTAATACTCTCTCAGTTGAGTAATACTCTCTCAGTTTAGTAACACTCTCTCAGTTGAGTAATTCTCTCTGAGTCTAGTAACACTCTCTCAGTTTAGTAAAACTGTCTCAGTTTAGTAATACTGTCTCAGTTTAGTAATACTCTCTCAGTTTAGTAATATTCTCTCAGTTTAGTAATATTCTCTCAGCTCTCTCAGTTTAGTATTACTCTCTCAGTTTAGTAATATTCTCTCAGTTTAGTAATACTCTCTCAGTTTAGTAATATTCTCTCAGTTTAGAAAACCTCTCTCAGTTTAGTAATCCTCTCTCAGTTGAGTAATAATCTCTCTGTTGAGTAATACTCTCTCAGTTTAGTAATACTCTCTCAGTTTAGTAATACTCTCTCAGTTGAGTAATACTCTCTCAGTCTAGTAATACTCTCTCAGTTGAGTAATATTCTCTCAGTTTAGTAACACTCTCTCCGTTGAGTAATATTCTATCAGTTTAGTAATACTCTCTCAGTTGAGTAATACTCTCTCAGTGTAGTAACACTCTCTCAGCTTAGTAATACTCTCTCAGTTGAGTAATAATCTCTCCATTGAGTAATATTATATAAGTTTAGTAAAACTCTCTCAGTTTAGTAATACTCTCTCAGTTTGGTAACACTCTCTCAGTTAAGTAATACTCTCTCTGTTTAGTAATACTCTCTCAGTTGAGTTATATTCTCTCAGTTTAGTAATACTCTCTCAGTTTGGTAACACTCTCTCAGTTAAGTAATACTCTCTCAGTTGACTAATACTCTCTCAGTTTAGTAATATTCTCTCAGTTTAGTAATACTCTCTCAGTTTAGTAATATTCTCTCAGTTTAGTAATATTCTCTCAGTTTAGTAATATTCTCTCAGTTTAGTAATACTCTCTCAGTTGAGTAATACTCTCTCAGTCTAGTAATACTCTATCAGTTGAGTAATATTCTCTCAGTTTAGTAACACTCTCTCCGTTGAGTAATATTCTATCAGTTTAGTAATACTCTCTCAGTCGAGTAATACTCTCTCAGTCTAGTAACACTCTCTCAGTTTAGTAATACTCTCTCAGTTGAGCAATAATCTCTCCATTGAGTAATATTATATCAGTTTAGTAAAACTCTCTCAGTTTAGTAATACTCTCTCAGTTGAGTAATACTCTCTCAGTTTAGTAATACTCGCTCAGTTTTGTAATACTCTCTCGGTTGAGTAATATTTTCTCAGTTTAGTAACACTCTCTCAGTTTAGTAATACTCTCTAAGTTGAGTATTACTCTCTCAGTTTAGTAAAGCTGTCTCAGTTTAGTAATACTCTCTCAGTTTAGTAATATTCTCTCAGTTTAGTAATATTCTCTCATCTCTCTCAGTTTAGTAATATTCTCTCAGTTTAGTAATATTCTCTCAGTTTAGTAAAACTCTCTCAGTTTAGTAATACTCTCTCAGTCTTGTAATACTCTCTCAGCTCTCTCAGTTTTGTAATACTCTCTCCGTTGAGTTAAACTCTCTCAGTTTAGTAATACTCTCTCAGTTGAGTAATAATCTCTGAGTTTAGTAACCCTCTCTCAGTTGAGTAATACTCTCTCAGTTGAGTAATACTCTCTCAGTTTTGTAATACTCTCTCAGTTGAGTAATATTCTCTCAGTTTAGTAACACTCTCTCAGTTTAGTAATACTCTCTCAGTTGAGTAATACTCTCTCAGTTTAGTAATACTCTCTCAGTTGAGTAATACTCTCTGAGTTTAGTAACACTCTCTCAGTTGAGTAATACTCTCTCAGTTTAGTAATACTCTCTCAGTTTAGTAATACTCTCTCAGTTTAGTAATATTCTCTTGGTTTAGTAATATTCTCTCAGTTTAGTAATATTCTCTCAGTTTAGTAATATTCTCTCAGTTTAGTAATATTCTCTCAGTTTAGTAATATTCTCTCAACTCTCTCAGTTTAGTAATATTCTCTCAGTTTAGTAATATTCTCTCAGTTTAGTAATACTCTCTCGGGTTAGTAATACTCTCTCAGTTTAGTAAAACTCTCTCAGTTTAGTAATACTCTCTCAGTCTTGTAATACTCTCTCAGCTCTCTCAGTTTAGTAATACTCTCTCAGTTTAGTAACACTCTCTCAGTTTAGTAATACTCTCTCAGTCTCTCAGTTTAGTAATATTCTCTCAGTTTAGTAATACTCTCTCAGTTGAGTTAAACTCTGTCAATTTAGTAATACTCTCTCAGTTGAGTAATAATCTCTGAGTTTAGTAACACTCTCTCAGTTGAGTAATACTCTCTCAGTTGAGTAATATTCTCTCAGTTTAGTAACACTCTCTCAGTTTAGTAATACTCTCTCAGTTTAGTAATACTCTCTCAGTTGAGTTAAACTCTCTCAGTTTAGTAATGCTCTCTCAGTTGAGTAATAATCTCTGAGTTTAGTAACACTCTCTCAGTTGAGTAATACTCTCTCAGTTGAGTAATACTCTCTCAGTTGAGTAATACTCTCTCAGTTTTGTAATACTCTCTTAGTTGAGTAATATTCTCTCAGTGTAGTCACACTCTCTCAGTTTAGTAATACTCTCTCAGTTGAGTAATACTCTCTCAGTTTAGTAATACTCTCTCAGTTGAGTAATACTCTCTGAGTCTATTAACACTCTCCCAGTTTAGTAAAACTGTCTCAGTTTAGTAATACTCTCTCTGTTTAGGAATACTCTCTCAGTTTAGTAATATTCTCTCAGTTTAGTAATATTCTCTCAGCTCTCTCAGTTTAGTAATATTCTCTCAGTTTAGTAAACCTCTCTCAGTTTAGTAATAATCTCTCAGTTGAGTAATAATCTCTCTGTTGAGTAATACTCTCTCAGTTTAGTAATACTCTCTCAGTTTAGTAATACTCTCTCAGTTGAGTAATACTCTCTCAGTCTAGTAATACTCTCTCAGTTGAGTAATATTCTCTCAGTTTAGTAACACTCTCTCCGTTGAGTAATACTCTCTCAGTCTAGTAACACTCTCTCAGTTTAGTAATATTCTCTCAGTTCAGTAATACTCTCTCAGTTGAGCAATAATCTCTCCATTGAGTAATATTATATCAGTTTAGTAAAACTCTCTCAGTTTAGTAATACTCTCTCTGTTGAGTAATACTCTCTCAGTTTAGTAACACTCTCTCAGTTGAGTAATATTCTATCAGTTTAGTAATACTCTCTCAGTTGAGTAATACTCTCTCAGTATAGTAACACTCTCTCAGCTTAGTAATACTCTCTCAGTTGAGTAATAATCTCTCCATTGAGTAATATTATATAAGTTTAGTAAAACTCTCTCAGTTTAGTAATACTCTCTCAGTTTGGTAACACTCTCTCAGTTAAGTAATACTCTCTCTGTTTAGTAATACTCTCTCAGTTGAGTTATATTATCTCAGTTTAGTAATATTATCTCAACTCACTCAGTTTAGTAATACTCTCTCAGTTTAGTAATATTCTCTCAGTTTAGTAATACTCTCTCAGTTTAGTAATATTCTCTCAGTTTAGTAATATTCTCTCAGTTTAGTAATATTCTCTCAGTTTAGTAATACTCTCTCAGTTGAGTAATACTCTCTCAGTCTAGTAATACTCTATCAGTTGAGTAATATTCTCTCAGTTTAGTAACACTCTCTCCGTTGAGTAATATTCTATCAGTTTAGTAATACTCTCTCAGTCGAGTAATACTCTCTCAGTCTAGTAACACTCTCTCAGTTTAGTAATACTCTCTCAGTTCAGTAATACTCTCTCAGTTGAGCAATAATCTCTCCATTGAGTAATATTATATCAGTTGAGTAATACTCTCTCAGTTTAGTAATACTCGCTCAGTTTAGTAATACTCTCTCAGTTTAGTAATACTCTCTCAGTTTAGTAAAACTATCTCAGTTTTGTAATACTCTCTCGGTTGAGTAATATTCTCTCAGTTTAGTAACAGTCTCTCAGTTTAGTAATACTCTCTCGGTTTAGTAATACTCTCTCAGTTGAGTAATAATCTCTCTGTCGAGTAATACTCTCTCAGTTTAGTAAAACTCTCTCAGTTTAGTAATACTCTCTCAGTTGAGTAATACTCTCTCAGTCTAGTAATACTCTCTCAGTTGAGTAATACTCTCTCAGTCTAGTAAATACTCTCTCGGTTTAGTAATACTCTCTCAGTTTAGTAATACTCTCTCAGTTGAGTAATAATCTCTCAGTTTAGTAACACTCTCTCAGTTTAGTAATATTCTCTCAGTTTAGTAATATTCTCTCAGTTTAGTAATATTCTCTCAGCTCTCTCAGTTTAGTAATATTCTATCAGTTTAGTAATATTCTCTCAGTTTAGTAATACTCTCTCGGGTTAGTAATACTCTCTCAGTTTAGTAACACTCTCTCAGTTTAGTAATACTCTCTCAGTCGTGTAATACTCTGTCAGCTCTCTCAGTTTAGTAATACTCTCTCAGTTTAGTAATATTCTCTCAGTTTAGTAATATTCTCTCAGCTCTCTCAGTTTAGTAATATTCTCTCAGTTTAGTAATATTCTCTCAGTTTAGTAATACTCTCTCGGGTTAGTAATACTCTCTCAGTTTAGTAAAACTCTCTCAGTTTAGTAATACTCTCTCAGTCTTGTAATACTCTCTCAGCTCTCTCAGTTTTGTAATACTCTCTCAGTTGAGTAATAATCTCTCAGTTGAGTAATATTCTCTCAGTTTAGTAACACTCTCTCAGTTTAGTAATACTCTCTCAGTCTAGTAACACTCTCTCAGTTTAGTAATACTCTCTCAGTTTAGTAATACTCTCTCAGTTGAGTTAAACTCTCTCAGTTTAGTAATACTCTCTCAGTTGAGTAATAATCTCTGAGTTTAGTAACCCTCTCTCAGTTGAGTAATACTCTCTCAGTTTAGTAATACTCTCTCAGTCTTGTAATACTCTCTCAGCTCTCTCAGTTTAGTAATACTCTCTCAGTTTAGTAATATTCTCTCAGTTTAGTAATACTCTCTCAGTTGAGTTAAACTCTCTCAATTTAGTAATACTCTCTCAGTTGAGTAATAATCTCTGAGTTTAGTAACACTCTCTCAGTTGAGTAATACTCTCTCAGTTGAGTAATATTCTCTCAGTTTAGTAACACTCTCTCAGTTTAGTAATACTCTCTCAGTTTAGTAATACTCTCTCAGTTGAGTTAAACTCTCTCAGTTTAGTAATGCTCTCTCAGTTGAGTAATAATCTCTGAGTTTAGTAACACTCTCTCAGTTGAGTAATACTCTCTCAGTTGAGTAATACTCTCTCAGTTGAGTAATACTCTCTCAGTTTTGTAATACTCTCTTAGTTGAGTAATATTCTCTCAGTGTAGTCACACTCTCTCAGTTTAGTAATACTCTCTCAGTGTAGTCACACTCTCTCAGTTTAGTAATACTCTCTCAGTTGAGTAATACTCTCTCAGTTTAGTAATACTCTCTCAGTTGAGTAATACTCTCTCAGTTTTGTAATACTCTCTTAGTTGAGTAATATTCTCTCAGTGTAGTCACACTCTCTCAGTTTAGTAATACTCTCTCAGTTGAGTAATACTCTCTCAGTTTAGTAATATTCTCTCAGTTTAGTAATACTCTCTCGGGTTAGTAATACTCTCTCAGTTTAGTAAAACTCTCTCAGTTTAGTAATACTCTCTCAGTCTTGTAATACTCTCTCAGCTCTCTCAGTTTTGTAATACTCTCTCAGTTGAGTAATAATCTCTCAGTTGAGTAATATTCTCTCAGTTTAGTAACACTCTCTCAGTTTAGTAATACTCTCTCAGTCTAGTAACACTCTCTCAGTTTAGTAATACTCTCTCAGTTTAGTAATACTCTCTCAGTTGAGTTAAACTCTCTCAGTTTAGTAATACTCTCTCAGTTGAGTAATAATCTCTGAGTTTAGTAACCCTCTCTCAGTTGAGTAACACTCTCTCAGTTTAGTAATACTCTCTCAGTCTTGTAATACTCTCTCAGCTCTCTCAGTTTAGTAATACTCTCTCAGTTTAGTAATATTCTCTCAGTTTAGTAATACTCTCTCAGTTGAGTTAAACTCTCTCAATTTAGTAATACTCTCTCAGTTGAGTAATAATCTCTGAGTTTAGTAACACTCTCTCAGTTGAGTAATACTCTCTCAGTTGAGTAATATTCTCTCAGTTTAGTAACACTCTCTCAGTTTAGTAATACTCTCTCAGTTTAGTAATACTCTCTCAGTTGAGTTAAACTCTCTCAGTTTAGTAATGCTCTCTCAGTTGAGTAATAATCTCTGAGTTTAGTAACACTCTCTCAGTTGAGTAATACTCTCTCAGTTGAGTAATACTCTCTCAGTTGAGTAATACTCTCTCAGTTTTGTAATATTCTCTCAGTTTAGTAATATTCTCTCAGCTCTCTCAGTTTAGTAATATTCTCTCAGTTTAGTAAACCTCTCTCAGTTTAGTAAACCTCTCTCAGTTTAGTAATAATCTCTCAGTTGAGTAATAATCTCTCTGTTGAGTAATACTCTCTCAGTTTAGTAATACTCTCTCAGTTTAGTAATACTCTCTCAGTTGAGTAATACTCTCTCAGTCTAGTAATACTCTCTCAGTTGAGTAATATTCTCTCAGTTTAGTAACACTCTCTCCGTTGAGTAATATTCTATCAGTTTAGTAATACTCTCTCATTCGAGTAATACTCTCTCAGTCTAGTAACACTCTCTCAGTTTAGTAATACTCTCTCAGTTTAGTAATACTCTCTCAGTTGAGTTAAACTCTCTCAGTTTAGTAATGCTCTCTCAGTTGAGTAATAATCTCTGAGTTTAGTAACACTCTCTCAGTTGAGTAATACTCTCTCAGTTGAGTAATACTCTCTCAGTTGAGTAATACTCTCTCAGTTTTGTAATACTCTCTTAGTTGAGTAATATTCTCTCAGTGTAGTCACACTCTCTCAGTTTAGTAATACTCTCTCAGTTGAGTAATACTCTCTCAGTTTAGTAATACTCTCTCAGTTGAGTAATACTCTCTGAGTCTATTAACACTCTCCCAGTTTAGTAAAACTGTCTCAGTTTAGTAATACTCTCTCTGTTTAGGAATACTCTCTCAGTTTAGTAATATTCTCTCAGTTTAGTAATATTCTCTCAGCTCTCTCAGTTTAGTAATATTCTCTCAGTTTAGTAAACCTCTCTCAGTTTAGTAATAATCTCTCAGTTGAGTAATAATCTCTCTGTTGAGTAATACTCTCTCCGTTTAGTAATACTCTCTCAGTTTAGTAATACTCTCTCAGTTGAGTAATACTCTCTCAGTCTAGTAATACTCTCTCAGTTGAGTAATATTCTCTCAGTTTAGTAACACTCTCTCCGTTGAGTAATATTTTATCAGTTTAGTAATACTCTCTCAGTCGAGTAATTCTCTCTCAGTCTAGTAACACTCTCTCAGTTTAGTAATATTCTCTCAGTTCAGTAATACTCTCTCAGTTGAGCAATAATGTCTCCATTGAGTAATATTATATCAGTTTAGTAAAACTCTCTCAGTTTAGTAATACTCTCTCTGTTGAGTAATACTCTCTCAGTTTAGTAACACTCTCTCAGTTGAGTAATATTCTATCAGTTTAGTAATACTCTCTCAGTTGAGTAATACTCTCTCAGTATAGTAACACTCTCTCAGCTTAGTAATACTCTCTCAGTTGAGTAATAATCTCTCCATTGAGTAATATTATATAAGTTTAGTAAAACTCTCTCAGTTTAGTAATACTCTCTCAGTTTGGTAACACTCTCTCAGTTAAGTAATACTCTCTCTGTTTAGTAATACTCGCTCAGTTGAGTTAAACTCTCTCAGTTTAGTAATGCTCTCTCAGTTGAGTAATAATCTCTGAGTTTAGTAACCCTCTCTCAGTTGAGTAATACTCTCTCAGTTTAGTAATACTCTCTCAGTCTTGTAATACTCTCTCAGCTCTCTCAGTTTAGTAATACTCTCTCAGTTTAGTAATATTCTCTCAGTTTAGTAATACTCTCTCAGTTGAGTTAAACTCTCTCAATTTAGTAATACTCTCTCAGTTGAGTAATAATCTCTGAGTTTAGTAACACTCTCTCAGTTGAGTAATACTCTCTCAGTTGAGTAATATTCTCTCAGTTTAGTAACACTCTCTCAGTTTAGTAATACTCTCTCAGTTTAGTAATACTCTCTCAGTTGAGTTAAACTCTCTCAGTTTAGTAATGCTCTCTCAGTTGAGTAATAATCTCTGAGTTTAGTAACACTCTCTCAGTTGAGTAATACTCTCTCAGTTGAGTAATACTGTCTCAGTTGAGTAATACTCTCTCAGTTTTGTAATATTCTCTCAGTTTAGTAATATTCTCTCAGCTCTCTCAGTTTAGTAATATTCTCTCAGTTTAGTAAACCTCTCTCAGTTTAGTAATAATCTCTCAGTTGAGTAATAATCTCTCTGTTGAGTAATACTCTCTCAGTTTAGTAATACTCTCTCAGTTTAGTAATACTCTCTCAGTTGAGTAATACTCTCTCAGTCTAGTAATACTCTCTCAGTTGAGTAATATTCTCTCAGTTTAGTAACACTCTCTCCGTTGCGTAATATTCTATCAGTTTAGTAATACTCTCTCATTCGAGTAATACTCTCTCAGTCTAGTAACACTCTCTCAGTTTAGTAATACTCTCTCAGTTTAGTAATACTCTCTCAGTTGAGTTAAACTCTCTCAGTTTAGTAATGCTCTCTCAGTTGAGTAATAATCTCTGAGTTTAGTAACACTCTCTCAGTTTAGTAATACTCTCTCAGTTGAGTAATACTCTCTCAGTTTAGTAATACTCTCTCAGTTGAGTAATACTCTCTGAGTCTATTAACACTCTCCCAGTTTAGTAAAACTGTCTCAGTTTAGTAATACTCTCTCTGTTTAGGAATACTCTCTCAGTTTAGTAATATTCTCTCAGTTTAGTAATATTCTCTCAGCTCTCTCAGTTTAGTAATATTCTCTCAGTTTAGTAAACCTCTCTCAGTTTAGTAATAATCTCTCAGTTGAGTAATAATCTCTCTGTTGAGTAATACTCTCTCAGTTTAGTAATACTCTCTCAGTTTAGTAATACTCTGTCAGTTGAGTAATACTCTCTCAGTCTAGTAATACTCTCTCAGTTGAGTAATATTCTCTCAGTTTAGTAACACTCTCTCCGTTGAGTAATATTCTATCAGTTTAGTAATACTCTCTCAGTCGAGTAATTCTCTCTCAGTCTAGTAACACTCTCTCAGTTTAGTAATATTCTCTCAGTTCAGTAATACTCTCTCAGTTGAGCAATAATGTCTCCATTGAGTAATATTATATCAGTTTAGTAAAACTCTCTCAGTTTAGTAATACTCTCTCTGTTGAGTAATACTCTCTCAGTTTAGTAACACTCTCTCAGTTGAGTAATATTCTATCAGTTTAGTAATACTCTCTCAGTTGAGTAATACTCTCTCAGTATAGTAACACTCTCTCAGCTTAGTAATACTCTCTCAGTTGAGTAATAATCTCTCCATTGAGTAATATTATATAAGTTTAGTAAAACTCTCTCAGTTTAGTAATACTCTCTCAGTTTGGTAACACTCTCTCAGTTAAGTAATACTCTCTCTGTTTAGTAATACTCGCTCAGTTGAGTTAAACTCTCTCAGTTTAGTAATGCTCTCTCAGTTGAGTAATAATCTCTGAGTTTAGTAACCCTCTCTCAGTTGAGTAATACTCTCTCAGTTTAGTAATACTCTCTGAGTCTTGTAATACTCTCTCAGCTCTCTCAGTTTAGTAATACTCTCTCAGTTTAGTAATATTCTCTCAGTTTAGTAATACTCTCTCAGTTGAGTTAAACTCTCTCAATTTAGTAATACTCTCTCAGTTGAGTAATAATCTCTGAGTTTAGTAACACTCTCTCAGTTGAGTAATACTCTCTCAGTTGAGTAATATTCTCTCAGTTTAGTAACACTCTCTCAGTTTAGTAATACTCTCTCAGTTTAGTAATACTCTCTCAGTTGAGTTAAACTCTCTCAGTTTAGTAATGCTCTCTCAGTTGAGTAATAATCTCTGAGTTTAGTAACACTCTCTCAGTTGAGTAATACTCTCTCAGTTGAGTAATACTCTCTCAGTTGAGTAATACTCTCTCAGTTTTGTAATATTCTCTCAGTTTAGTAATATTCTCTCAGCTCTCTCAGTTTAGTAATATTCTCTCAGTTTAGTAAACCTCTCTCAGTTTAGTAATAATCTCTCAGTTGAGTAATAATCTCTCTGTTGAGTAATACTCTCTCAGTTTAGTAATACTCTCTCAGTTTAGTAATACTCTCTCAGTTGAGTAATACTCTCTCAGTCTAGTAATACTCTCTCAGTTGAGTAATATTCTCTCAGTTTAGTAACACTCTCTCCGTTGAGTAATATTCTATCAGTTTAGTAATACTCTCTCATTCGAGTAATACTCTCTCAGTCTAGTAACACTCTCTCAGTTTAGTAATACTCTCTCAGTTTAGTAATACTCTCTCAGTTGAGTTAAACTCTCTCAGTTTAGTAATGCTCTCTCAGTTGAGTAATAATCTCTGAGTTTAGTAACACTCTCTCAGTTGAGTAATACTCTCTCAGTTGAGTAATACTCTCTCAGTTGAATAATACTCTCTCAGTTGAGTAATACTCTCTCAGTTTTGTAATACACTCTTAGTTGAGTAATATTCTCTCAGTGTAGTCACACTCTCTCAGTTTAGTAATACTCTCTCAGTTGAGTAATACTCTCTCAGTTTAGTAATACTCTCTCAGTTGAGTAATACTCTCTGAGTCTATTAACACTCTCCCAGTTTAGTAAAACTGTCTCAGTTTAGTAATACTCTCTCTGTTTAGGAATACTCTCTCAGTTTAGTAATATTCTCTCAGTTTAGTAATATTCTCTCAGCTCTCTCAGTTTAGTAATATTCTCTCAGTTTAGTAAACCTCTCTCAGTTTAGTAATAATCTCTCAGTTGAGTAATAATCTCTCTGTTGAGTAATACTCTCTCAGTTTAGTAATACTCTCTCAGTTTAGTAATACTCTCTCAGTTGAGTAATACTCTCTCAGTCTAGTAATACTCTCTCAGTTGAGTAATATTCTCTCAGTTTAGTAACACTCTCTCCGTTGAGTAATATTCTATCAGTTTAGTAATACTCTCTCAGTCGAGTAATACTCTCTCAGTCTAGTAACACTCTCTCAGTTTAGTAATATTCTCTCAGTTCAGTAATACTCTCTCAGTTGAGCAATAATGTCTCCATTGAGTAATATTATATCAGTTTAGTAAAACTCTCTCAGTTTAGTAATACTCTCTCTGTTGAGTAATACTCTCTCAGTTTAGTAACACTCTCTCAGTTGAGTAATATTCTATCAGTTTAGTAATACTCTCTCAGTTGAGTAATACTCTCTCAGTATAGTAACACTCTCTCAGCTTAGTAATACTCTCTCAGTTGAGTAATAATCTCTCCATTGAGTAATATTATATAAGTTTAGTAAAACTCTCTCAGTTTAGTAATACTCTCTCAGTTTGGTAACACTCTCTCAGTTAAGTAATACTCTCTCTGTTTAGTAATACTCTCTCAGTTGAGTTATATTATCTCAGTTTAGTAATATTATCTCAACTCACTCAGTTTAGTAATATTCTCTCAGTTTAGTAATATTCTCTCAGTTTAGTAATATTCTCTCAGTTCAGTAATACTCTCTCAGTTGAGCAATAATGTCTCCATTGAGTAATATTATATCAGTTTAGTAAAACTCTCTCAGTTTAGTAATACTCTCTTTGTTGAGTAATACTCTCTCAGTTTAGTAACACTCTCTCAGTTGAGTAATATTCTATCAGTTTAGTAATACTCTCTCAGTTGAGTAATACTCTCTCAGTATAGTAACACTCTCTCAGCTTAGTAATACTCTCTCAGTTGAGTAATAATCTCTCCATTGAGTAATATTATATAAGTTTAGTAAAACTCTCTCAGTTTAGTAATACTCTCTCTGTTTAGTAATACTCTCTCAGTTGAGTTGAACTCTCTCAGTTTAGTAATGCTCTCTCAGTTGAGTAATAATCTCTGAGTTTAGTAACCCTCTCTCAGTTGAGTAATACTCTCTCAGTTTAGTAATACTCTCTCAGTCTTGTAATACTCTCTCAGCTCTCTCAGTTTAGTAATACTCTCTCAGTTTAGTAATATTCTCTCAGTTTAGTAATACTCTCTCAGTTGAGTTAAACTCTCTCAATTTAGTAATACTCTCTCAGTTGAGTAATAATCTCTGAGTTTAGTAACACTCTCTCAGTTGAGTAATACTCTCTCAGTTGAGTAATATTCTCTCAGTTTAGTAACACTCTCTCAGTTTAGTAATACTCTCTCAGTTTAGTAATACTCTCTCAGTTGAGTTAAACTCTCTCAGTTTAGTAATGCTCTCTCAGTTGAGTAATAATCTCTGAGTTTAGTAACACTCTCTCAGTTGAGTAATACTCTCTCAGTTGAGTAATACTCTCTCAGTTGAGTAATAGTCTCTCAGTTTTGTAATATTCTCTCAGTTTAGTAATATTCTCTCAGCTCTCTCAGTTTAGTAATATTCTCTCAGTTTAGTAAACCTCTCTCAGTTTAGTAATAATCTCTCAGTTGAGTAATAATCTCTCTGTTGAGTAATACTCTCTCAGTTTAGTAATACTCTCTCAGTTTAGTAATACTCTCTCAGTTGAGTAATACTCTCTCAGTCTAGTAATACTCTCTCAGTTGAGTAATATTCTCTCAGTTTAGTAACACTCTCTCCGTTGAGTAATATTCTATCAGTTTAGTAATACTCTCTCATTCGAGTAATACTCTCTCAGTCTAGTAACACTCTCTCAGTTTAGTAATACTCTCTCAGTTTAGTAATACTCTCTCAGTTTAGTAAAACTCTCTCAGTTTAGTAATGCTCTCTCAGTTGAGTAATAATCTCTGAGTTTAGTAACACTCTCTCAGTTGAGTAATACTCTCTCAGTTGAGTAATACTCTCTCAGTTGAGTAATACTCTCTCAGTTGAGTAATACTCTCTCAGTTTTGTAATACTCTCTTAGTTGAGTAATATTCTCTCAGTGTAGTCACACTCTCTCAGTTTAGTAATACTCTCTCAGTTGAGTAATACTCTCTCAGTTTAGTAATACTCTCTCAGTTGAGTAATACTCTCTGAGTCTATTAACACTCTCCCAGTTTAGTAAAACTGTCTCAGTTTAGTAATACTCTCTCTGTTTAGGAATACTCTCTCAGTTTAGTAATATTCTCTCAGTTTAGTAATATTCTCTCAGCTCTCTCAGTTTAGTAATATTCTCTCAGTTTAGTAAACCTCTCTCAGTTTAGTAATAATCTCTCAGTTGAGTAATAATCTCTCTGTTGAGTAATACTCTCTCAGTTTAGTAATACTCTCTCAGTTTAGTAATACTCTCTCAGTTGAGTAATACTCTCTCAGTCTAGTAATACTCTCTCAGTTGAGTAATATTCTCTCAGTTTAGTAACACTCTCTCCGTTGAGTAATATTCTATCAGTTTAGTAATACTCTCTCAGTCGAGTAATACTCTCTCAGTCTAGTAACACTCTCTCAGTTTAGTAATATTCTCTCAGTTCAGTAATACTCTCTCAGTTGAGCAATAATGTCTCCATTGAGTAATATTATATCAGTTTAGTAAAACTCTCTCAGTTTAGTAATACTCTCTCTGTTGAGTAATACTCTCTCAGTTTAGTAACACTCTCTCAGTTGAGTAATATTCCATCAGTTTAGTAATACTCTCTCAGTTGAGTAATACTCTCTCAGTATAGTAACACTCTCTCAGCTTAGTAATACTCTCTCAGTTGAGTAATAATCTCTCCATTGAGTAATATTATATAAGTTTAGTAAAACTCTCTCAGTTTAGTAATACTCTCTCAGTTTGGTAACACTCTCTCAGTTAAGTAATACTCTCTCTGTTTAGTAATACTCTCTCAGTTGAGTTATATTATCTCAGTTTAGTAATATTATCTCAACTCACTCAGTTTAGTAATACTCTCTCAGTTTAGTAATATTCTCTCAGTTTAGTAATACTCTCTCAGTTTAGTAATATTCTCTCAGTTTAGTAATATTCTCTCAGTTTAGTAATATTCTCTCAGTTTAGTAATACTCTCTCAGTTGAGTAATACTCTCTCAGTCTAGTAATACTCTCTCAGTCGAGTAATACTCTCTCAGTCTAGTAACACTCTCTCAGTTTAGTAATACTCTCTCAGTTCAGTAATACTCTCTCAGTTGAGCAATAATCTCTCCATTGAGTAATATTCTATCAGTTTAGTAATACTCTCTCAGTCGAGTAATACTCTCTCAGTCTAGTAACACTCTCTCAGTTTAGTAATACTCTCTCAGTTCAGTAATACTCTCTCAGTTGAGCAATAATCTCTCCATTGAGTAATATTATATCAGTTGAGTAATACTCTCTCAGTTTAGTAATACTCACTCAGTTTAGTAATACTCTCTCAGTTTAGTAATACTCTCTCAGTTTAGTAAAACTATCTCAGTTTTGTAATACTCTCTCGGTTGAGTAATATTCTCTCAGTTTAGTAACAGTCTCTCAGTTTAGTAATACTCTCTCGGTTTAGTAATACTCTCTCAGTTGAGTAATAATCTCTCTGTCGAGTAATACTCTCTCAGTTTAGTAATACTCTCTCAGTTGAGTAATACTCTCTCAGTCTAGTAATACTCTCTCAGTTGAGTAATACTCTCTCAGTCTAGTAAATACTCTCTCGGTTTAGTAATACTCTCTCAGTTTAGTAATACTCTCTCAGTTGAGTAATAATCTCTCAGTTTAGTAACACTCTCTCAGTTTAGTAATATTCTCTCAGTTTAGTAATATTCTCTCAGTTTAGTAATATTCTCTCAGCTCTCTCAGTTTAGTAATATTCTCTCAGTTTAGTAATATTCTCTCAGTTTAGTAATATTCTCTCAGTTTAGTAATACTCTCTCGGGTTAGTAATACTCTCTCAGTTTAGTAAAACTCTCTCAGTTTAGTAATACTCTCTCAGTCTTGTAATACTCTCTCAGCTCTCTCAGTTTTGTAATACTCTCTCAGTTGAGTAATAATCTCTCAGTTGAGTAATATTCTCTCAGTTTAGTAACACTCTCTCAGTTTAGTAATACTCTCTCAGTCTAGTAACACTCTCTCAGTTTAGTAATACTCTCTCAGTTTAGTAATACTCTCTCAGTTGAGTTAAACTCTCTCAGTTTAGTAATACTCTCTCAGTTGAGTAATAATCTCTGAGTTTAGTAACCCTCTCTCAGTTGAGTAATACTCTCTCAGTTTAGTAATACTCTCTCAGTCTTGTAATACTCTCTCAGCTCTCTCAGTTTAGTAATACTCTCTCAGTTTAGTAATATTCTCTCAGTTTAGTAATACTCTCTCAGTTGAGTTAAACTCTCTCAATTTAGTAATACTCTCTCAGTTGAGTAATAATCTCTGAGTTTAGTAACACTCTCTCAGTTGAGTAATACTCTCTCAGTTGAGTAATATTCTCTCAGTTTAGTAACACTCTCTCAGTTTAGTAATACTCTCTCAGTTTAGTAATACTCTCTCAGTTGAGTTAAACTCTCTCAGTTTAGTAATGCTCTCTCAGTTGAGTAATAATCTCTGAGTTTAGTAACACTCTCTCAGTTGAGTAATACTCTCTCAGTTGAGTAATACTCTCTCAGTTGAGTAATACTCTCTCAGTTTTGTAATACTCTCTTAGTTGAGTAATATTCTCTCAGTGTAGTCACACTCTCTCAGTTTAGTAATACTCTCTCAGTTGAGTAATACTCTCTCAGTTTAGTAATACTCTCTCAGTTGAGTAATACTCTCTGAGTCTAGTAACACTCTCTCAGTTTAGTAATACTCTCTCAGTTTAGTAATACTCTCTCAGTTTAGTAATACTCTCTCAGTTTCGTAATATTCTCTCAGTTTAGTAATATTCTCTCAGCTCTCTCAGTTTAGTAATATTCTCTCAGTTTAGTAAACCTCTCTCAGTTTAGTAATACTCTCTCAGTTGAGTAATAATCTCTCTGTTGAGTAATACTCTCTCAGTTTAGTAATACTCTCTCAGTTTAGTAATACTCTCTCAGTTGAGTAATACTCTCTCAGTCTAGTAATACTCTCTCAGTTGAGTAATATTCTCTCAGTTTAGTAACACTCTCTCCGTTGAGTAATATTCTATCAGTTTAGTAATACTCTCTCAGTCGAGTAATACTCTCTCAGTCTAGTAACACTCTCTCAGTTTAGTAATATTCTCTCAGTTCAGTAATACTCTCTCAGTTGAGCAATAATCTCTCCATTGAGTAATATTATATCAGTTTAGTAAAACTCTCTCAGTTTAGTAATACTCTCTCTGTTGAGTAATACTCTCTCAGTTTAGTAACACTCTCTCAGTTGAGTAATTCTCTCTGAGTCTAGTAACACTCTCTCAGTTTAGTAAAACTGTCTCAGTTTAGTAATACTGTCTCAGTTTAGTAATACTCTCTCAGTTTAGTAATATTCTCTCAGTTTAGTAATATTTTCTCAGCTCTCTCAGTTTAGTAATACTCTCTCAGTTTAGTAATATTCTCTCAGTTTAGTAATACTCTCTCAGTTTAGTAATATTCTCTCAGTTTAGAAAACCTCTCTCAGTTTAGTAATCCTCTCTCAGTTGAGTAATAATCTCTCTGTTGAGTAATACTCTCTCAGTTTAGTAATACTCTCTCAGTTTAGTAATACTCTCTCAGTTGAGTAATACTCTCTCAGTCTAGTAATACTCTCTCAGTTGAGTAATATTCTCTCAGTTTAGTAACACTCTCTCCGTTGAGTAATATTCTATCAGTTTAGTAATACTCTCTCAGTTGAGTAATACTCTCTCAGTGTAGTAACACTCTCTCAGCTTAGTAATACTCTCTCAGTTGAGTAATAATCTCTCCATTGAGTAATATTATATCAGTTTAGTAAAACTCTCTCAGTTTAGTAATACTCTCTCAGTTTGG
Source organism: Salvelinus alpinus (assembly GCF_045679555.1). Taxonomy (NCBI): domain Eukaryota; kingdom Metazoa; phylum Chordata; class Actinopteri; order Salmoniformes; family Salmonidae; genus Salvelinus; species Salvelinus alpinus. Next base: position 46,260,702 of record NC_092107.1, on the reverse strand, counting down.
TAACACTCTCTCAGTTAAGTAATACTCTCTCTGTTTAGTAATACTCTCTCAGTTGAGTTATATTCTCTCAGTTTAGTAATACTCTCTCTGTTTGGTAACACTCTCTCAGTTAAGTAATACTCTCTCTGTTTAGTAATACTCTCTCAGTTTAGTAATACTCTCTCAGTTTAGTAATATTCTCTCAGTTTAGTAATATTCTCTCAGTTTAGTAATATTCTCTCAGTTTAGTAATATTCTCTCAGTTTAGTAATACTCTCTCAGTTGAGTTAAACTCTCTCAATTTAGTAATACTCTCTCAGTTGAGTAATAATCTCTGAGTTTAGTAACACTCTCTCAGTTGAGTAATACTCTCTCAGTTGAGTAATATTCTCTCAGTTTAGTAACACTCTCTCAGTTTAGTAATACTCTCTCAGTTTAGTAATACTCTCTCAGTTGAGTTAAACTCTCTCAGTTTAGTAATGCTCTCTCAGTTGAGTAATAATCTCTGAGTTTAGTAACACTCTCTCAGTTGAGTAATACTCTCTCAGTTGAGTAATACTCTCTCAGTTGAGTAATACTCTCTCAGTTTTGTAATACTCTCTTAGTTGAGTAATATTCTCTCAGTGTAGTCACACTCTCTCAGTTTAGTAATACTCTCTCAGTTGAGTAATACTCTCTCAGTTTAGTAATACTCTCTCAGTTGAGTAATACTCTCTGAGTCTAGTAACACTCTCCCAGTTTAGTAAAACTGTCTCAGTTTAGTAATACTCTCTCTGTTTAGGAATACTCTCTCAGTTTAGTAATATTCTCTCAGTTTAGTAATATTCTCTCAGCTCTCTCAGTTTAGTAATATTCTCTCAGTTTAGTAAACCTCTCTCAGTTTAGTAATAATCTCTCAGTTGAGTAATAATCTCTCTGTTGAGTAATACTCTCTCAGTTTAGTAATACTCTCTCAGTTTAGTAATACTCTCTCAGTTGAGTAATACTCTCTCAGTCTAGTAATACTCTCTCAGTTGAGTAATATTCTCTCAGTTTAGTAACACTCTCTCCGTTGAGTAATATTCTATCAGTTTAGTAATACTCTCTCAGTCGAGTAATACTCTCTCAGTCTAGTAACACTCTCTCAGTTTAGTAATACTCTCTCAGTTGAGCAATAATCTCTCCATTGAGTAATATTATATCAGTTTAGTAAAACTCTCTCAGTTTAGTAATACTCTCTCAGTTGAGTAATACTCTCTCAGTTTAGTAATACTCGCTCAGTTTTGTAATACTCTCTCGGTTGAGTAATATTTTCTCAGTTTAGTAACACTCTCTCAGTTTAGTAATACTCTCTAAGTTGAGTATTACTCTCTCAGTTTAGTAAAGCTGTCTCAGTTTAGTAATACTCTCTCAGTTTAGTAATATTCTCTCAGTTTAGTAATACTCTCTCAGTTGAGTAATACTCTCTCAGTTTAGTAATACTCTCTCAGTTTAGTAATACTCTCTCAGTTTAGTAATACTCTCTCAGTTTCGTAATATTCTCTCAGTTTAGTAATATTCTCTCAGTTTAGTAATACTCTCTCAGTTTAGTAATATTCTCTCAGTTTAGTAATACTCTCTCAGTTTAGTAATAATCTCTCAGTTGAGTAATAATCTCTCTGTTGAGTAATACTCTCTCAGTTTAGTAATACTCTCTCAGTTTAGTAATACTCTCTCAGTTGAGTAATACTCTCTCAGTCTAGTAATACTCTCTCAGTTGAGTAATATTCTCTCAGTTTAGTAACACTCTCTCCGTTGAGTAATATTCTATCAGTTTAGTAATACTCTCTCAGTCGAGTAATACTCTCTCAGTCTAGTAACACTCTCTCAGTTTAGTAATATTCTCTCAGTTCAGTAATACTCTCTCAGTTGAGCAATAATCTCTCCATTGAGTAATATTATATCAGTTTAGTAAAACTCTCTCAGTTTAGTAATACTCTCTCTGTTGAGTAATACTCTCTCAGTTTAGTAACACTCTCTCAGTTGAGTAATTCTCTCTGAGTCTAGTAACACTCTCTCAGTTTAGTAAAACTGTCTCAGTTTAGTAATACTGTCTCAGTTTAGTAATACTCTCTCAGTTTAGTAATATTCTCTCAGTTTAGTAATATTTTCTCAGCTCTCTCAGTTTAGTAATACTCTCTCAGTTTAGTAATATTCTCTCAGTTTAGTAATACTCTCTCAGTTTAGTAATATTCTCTCAGTTTAGAAAACCTCTCTCAGTTTAGTAATCCTCTCTCAGTTGAGTAATAATCTCTCTGTTGAGTAATACTCTCTCAGTTTAGTAATACTCTCTCAGTTTAGTAATACTCTCTCAGTTGAGTAATACTCTCTCAGTCTAGTAATACTCTCTCAGTTGAGTAATATTCTCTCAGTTTAGTAACACTCTCTCCGTTGAGTAATATTCTCTCAGTTTTGTAATACTCTCTTAGTTGAGTAATATTCTCTCAGTGTAGTCACACTCTCTCAGTTTAGTAATACTCTCTCAGTTGAGTAATACTCTCTCAGTTTAGTAATACTCTCTCAGTTGAGTAATACTCTCTGAGTCTAGTAACACTCTCCCAGTTTAGTAAAACTGTCTCAGTTTAGTAATACTCTCTCTGTTTAGGAATACTCTCTCAGTTTAGTAATATTCTCTCAGTTTAGTAATATTCTCTCAGTTTAGTAATATTCTCTCTCAGTTTAGTAATATTCTCTCAGTTTAGTAAACCTCTCTCAGTTTAGTAATAATCTCTCAGTTGAGTAATAATCTCTCTGTTGAGTAATACTCTCTCAGTTTAGTAATACTCTCTCAGTTTAGTAATACTCTCTCAGTTGAGTAATACTCTCTCAGTCTAGTAATACTCTCTCAGTTGAGTAATATTCTCTCAGTTTAGTAACACTCTCTCCGTTGAGTAATATTCTATCAGTTTAGTAATACTCTCTCAGTCGAGTAATACTCTCTCAGTCTAGTAACACTCTCTCAGTTTAGTAATACTCTCTCAGTTGAGCAATAATCTCTCCATTGAGTAATATTATATCAGTTTAGTAAAACTCTCTCAGTTTAGTAATACTCTCTCAGTTGAGTAATACTCTCTCAGTTTAGTAATACTCGCTCAGTTTTGTAATACTCTCTCGGTTGAGTAATATTTTCTCAGTTTAGTAACACTCTCTCAGTTTAGTAATACTCTCTAAGTTGAGTATTACTCTCTCAGTTTAGTAAAGCTGTCTCAGTTTAGTAATACTCTCTCAGTTTAGTAATATTCTCTCAGTTTAGTAATACTCTCTCAGTTTAGTAATATTCTCTCAGTTTAGTAATACTCTCTCAGTTTAGTAATACTCTCTCAGTTTAGTAATACTCTCTCAGTTTAGTAATACTCTCTCAGTTTCGTAATATTCTCTCAGTTTAGTAATATTCTCTCAGTCTCAGTTTAGTAATATTCTCTCAGTTTAGTAAACCTCTCTCAGTTTAGTAATAATCTCTCAGTTGAGTAATAATCTCTCTGTTGAGTAATACTCTCTCAGTTTAGTAATACTCTCTCAGTTTAGTAATACTCTCTCAGTTGAGTAATACTCTCTCAGTCTAGTAATACTCTCTCAGTTGAGTAATATTCTCTCAGTTTAGTAACACTCTCTCCGTTGAGTAATATTCTATCAGTTTAGTAATACTCTCTCAGTCGAGTAATACTCTCTCAGTCTAGTAACACTCTCTCAGTTTAGTAATATTCTCTCAGTTCAGTAATACTCTCTCAGTTGAGCAATAATCTCTCCATTGAGTAATATTATATCAGTTTAGTAAAACTCTCTCAGTTTAGTAATACTCTCTCTGTTGAGTAATACTCTCTCAGTTTAGTAACACTCTCTCAGTTGAGTAATTCTCTCTGAGTCTAGTAACACTCTCTCAGTTTAGTAAAACTGTCTCAGTTTAGTAATACTGTCTCAGTTTAGTAATACTCTCTCAGTTTAGTAATATTCTCTCAGTTTAGTAATATTTTCTCAGCTCTCTCAGTTTAGTAATACTCTCTCAGTTTAGTAATATTCTCTCAGTTTAGTAATACTCTCTCAGTTTAGTAATATTCTCTCAGTTTAGAAAACCTCTCTCAGTTTAGTAATCCTCTCTCAGTTGAGTAATAATCTCTCTGTTGAGTAATACTCTCTCAGTTTAGTAATACTCTCTCAGTTTAGTAATACTCTCTCAGTTGAGTAATACTCTCTCAGTCTAGTAATACTCTCTCAGTTGAGTAATATTCTCTCAGTTTAGTAACACTCTCTCCGTTGAGTAATATTCTATCAGTTTAGTAATACTCTCTCAGTTGAGTAATACTCTCTCAGTGTAGTAACACTCTCTCAGCTTAGTAATACTCTCTCAGTTGAGTAATAATCTCTCCATTGAGTAATATTATATCAGTTTAGTAAAACTCTCTCAGTTTAGTAATACTCTCTCAGTTTGGTAACACTCTCTCAGTTAAGTAATACTCTCTCTGTTTAGTAATACTCTCTCAGTTGAGTTATATTCTCTCAGTTTAGTAATACTCTCTCTGTTTGGTAACACTCTCTCAGTTAAGTAATACTCTCTCTGTTTAGTAATACTCTCTCAGTTTAGTAATACTCTCTCAGTTTAGTAATATTCTCTCAGTTTAGTAATATTCTCTCAGTTTAGTAATATTCTCTCAGTTTAGTAATATTCTCTCAGTTTAGTAATACTCTCTCAGTTGAGTTAAACTCTCTCAATTTAGTAATACTCTCTCAGTTGAGTAATAATCTCTGAGTTTAGTAACACTCTCTCAGTTGAGTAATACTCTCTCAGTTGAGTAATATTCTCTCAGTTTAGTAACACTCTCTCAGTTTAGTAATACTCTCTCAGTTTAGTAATACTCTCTCAGTTGAGTTAAACTCTCTCAGTTTAGTAATGCTCTCTCAGTTGAGTAATAATCTCTGAGTTTAGTAACACTCTCTCAGTTGAGTAATACTCTCTCAGTTGAGTAATACTCTCTCAGTTGAGTAATACTCTCTCAGTTTTGTAATACTCTCTTAGTTGAGTAATATTCTCTCAGTGTAGTCACACTCTCTCAGTTTAGTAATACTCTCTCAGTTGAGTAATACTCTCTCAGTTTAGTAATACTCTCTCAGTTGAGTAATACTCTCTGAGTCTAGTAACACTCTCCCAGTTTAGTAAAACTGTCTCAGTTTAGTAATACTCTCTCTGTTTAGGAATACTCTCTCAGTTTAGTAATATTCTCTCAGTTTAGTAATATTCTCTCAGCTCTCTCAGTTTAGTAATATTCTCTCAGTTTAGTAATACTCTCTCAGTTTGGTAACACTCTCTCAGTTAAGTAATACTCTCTCTGTTTAGTAATACTCTCTCAGTTGAGTTATATTCTCTCAGTTTAGTAATACTCTCTCTGTTTGGTAACACTCTCTCAGTTAAGTAATACTCTCTCTGTTTAGTAATACTCTCTCAGTTTAGTAATACTCTCTCAGTTTAGTAATATTCTCTCAGTTTAGTAATATTCTCTCAGTTTAGTAATATTCTCTCAGTTTAGTAATATTCTCTCAGTTTAGTAATACTCTCTCAGTTGAGTTAAACTCTCTCAATTTAGTAATACTCTCTCAGTTGAGTAATAATCTCTGAGTTTAGTAACACTCTCTCAGTTGAGTAATACTCTCTCAGTTGAGTAATATTCTCTCAGTTTAGTAACACTCTCTCAGTTTAGTAATACTCTCTCAGTTTAGTAATACTCTCTCAGTTGAGTTAAACTCTCTCAGTTTAGTAATGCTCTCTCAGTTGAGTAATAATCTCTGAGTTTAGTAACACTCTCTCAGTTGAGTAATACTCTCTCAGTTGAGTAATACTCTCTCAGTTGAGTAATACTCTCTCAGTTTTGTAATACTCTCTTAGTTGAGTAATATTCTCTCAGTGTAGTCACACTCTCTCAGTTTAGTAATACTCTCTCAGTTGAGTAATACTCTCTCAGTTTAGTAATACTCTCTCAGTTGAGTAATACTCTCTGAGTCTAGTAACACTCTCCCAGTTTAGTAAAACTGTCTCAGTTTAGTAATACTCTCTCTGTTTAGGAATACTCTCTCAGTTTAGTAATATTCTCTCAGTTTAGTAATATTCTCTCAGCTCTCTCAGTTTAGTAATATTCTCTCAGTTTAGTAAACCTCTCTCAGTTTAGTAATAATCTCTCAGTTGAGTAATAATCTCTCTGTTGAGTAATACTCTCTCAGTTTAGTAATACTCTCTCAGTTTAGTAATACTCTCTCAGTTGAGTAATACTCTCTCAGTCTAGTAATACTCTCTCAGTTGAGTAATATTCTCTCAGTTTAGTAACACTCTCTCCGTTGAGTAATATTCTATCAGTTTAGTAATACTCTCTCAGTCGAGTAATACTCTCTCAGTCTAGTAACACTCTCTCAGTTTAGTAATACTCTCTCAGTTGAGCAATAATCTCTCCATTGAGTAATATTATATCAGTTTAGTAAAACTCTCTCAGTTTAGTAATACTCTCTCAGTTGAGTAATACTCTCTCAGTTTAGTAATACTCGCTCAGTTTTGTAATACTCTCTCGGTTGAGTAATATTTTCTCAGTTTAGTAACACTCTCTCAGTTTAGTAATACTCTCTAAGTTGAGTATTACTCTCTCAGTTTAGTAAAGCTGTCTCAGTTTAGTAATACTCTCTCAGTTTAGTAATATTCTCTCAGTTTAGTAATATTCTCTCAGTTTAGTAATATTCTCTCAGCTCTCTCAGTTTAGTAATATTCTCTCAGTTTAGTAATATTCTCTCAGTTTAGTAATATTCTCTCAGCTCTCTCAGTTTAGTAATATTCTCTCAGTTTAGTAATATTCTCTCAGTTTAGTAATACTCTCTCGGGTTAGTAATACTCTCTCAGTTTAGTAAAACTCTCTCAGTTTAGTAATACTCTCTCAGTCTTGTAATACTCTCTCAGCTCTCTCAGTTTTGTAATACTCTCTCAGTTGAGTAATAATCTCTCAGTTGAGTAATATTCTCTCAGTTTAGTAACACTCTCTCAGTTTAGTAATACTCTCTCAGTCTAGTAACACTCTCTCAGTTTAGTAATACTCTCTCAGTTTAGTAATACTCTCTCAGTTGAGTAATAATCTCTGAGTTTAGTAACCCTCTCTCAGTTGAGTAATACTCTCTCAGTTTAGTAATACTCTCTCAGTCTTGTAATACTCTCTCAGCTCTCTCAGTTTAGTAATACTCTCTCAGTTTAGTAATATTCTCTCAGTTTAGTAATACTCTCTCAGTTGAGTTAAACTCTCTCAATTTAGTAATACTCTCTCAGTTGAGTAATAATCTCTGAGTTTAGTAACACTCTCTCAGTTGAGTAATACTCTCTCAGTTGAGTAATATTCTCTCAGTTTAGTAACACTCTCTCAGTTTAGTAATACTCTCTCAGTTTAGTAATACTCTCTCAGTTGAGTTAAACTCTCTCAGTTTAGTAATGCTCTCTCAGTTGAGTAATAATCTCTGAGTTTAGTAACACTCTCTCAGTTGAGTAATACTCTCTCAGTTGAGTAATACTCTCTCAGTTGAGTAATACTCTCTCAGTTTTGTAATACTCTCTTAGTTGAGTAATATTCTCTCAGTGTAGTCACACTCTCTCAGTTTAGTAATACTCTCTCAGTTGAGTAATACTCTCTCAGTTTAGTAATACTCTCTCAGTTGAGTAATACTCTCTGAGTCTAGTAACACTCTCCCAGTTTAGTAAAACTGTCTCAGTTTAGTAATACTCTCTCTGTTTAGGAATACTCTCTCAGTTTAGTAATATTCTCTCAGTTTAGTAATATTCTCTCAGCTCTCTCAGTTTAGTAATATTCTCTCAGTTTAGTAAACCTCTCTCAGTTTAGTAATAATCTCTCAGTTGAGTAATAATCTCTCTGTTGAGTAATACTCTCTCAGTTTAGTAATACTCTCTCAGTTTAGTAATACTCTCTCAGTTGAGTAATACTCTCTCAGTCTAGTAATACTCTCTCAGTTGAGTAATATTCTCTCAGTTTAGTAACACTCTCTCCGTTGAGTAATATTCTATCAGTTTAGTAATACTCTCTCAGTCGAGTAATACTCTCTCAGTCTAGTAACACTCTCTCAGTTTAGTAATACTCTCTCAGTTGAGCAATAATCTCTCCATTGAGTAATATTATATCAGTTTAGTAAAACTCTCTCAGTTTAGTAATACTCTCTCAGTTGAGTAATACTCTCTCAGTTTAGTAATACTCGCTCAGTTTTGTAATACTCTCTCGGTTGAGTAATATTTTCTCAGTTTAGTAACACTCTCTCAGTTTAGTAATACTCTCTAAGTTGAGTATTACTCTCTCAGTTTAGTAAAGCTGTCTCAGTTTAGTAATACTCTCTCAGTTTAGTAATATTCTCTCAGTTTAGTAATATTCTCTCAGTTTAGTAATATTCTCTCAGCTCTCTCAGTTTAGTAATACTCTCTCAGTTTAGTAATATTCTCTCAGTTTAGTAAAACTCTCTCAGTTTAGTAATACTCTCTCAGTCTTGTAATACTCTCTCAGCTCTCTCAGTTTTGTAATACTCTCTCAGTTGAGTTAAACTCTCTCAGTTTAGTAATACTCTCTCAGTTGAGTAATAATCTCTGAGTTTAGTAACCCTCTCTCAGTTGAGTAATACTCTCTCAGTTGAGTAATACTCTCTCAGTTTTGTAATACTCTCTCAGTTGAGTAATATTCTCTCAGTTTAGTAACACTCTCTCAGTTTAGTAATACTCTCTCAGTTTAGTAATACTCTCTCAGTTTAGTAATACTCTCTCAGTTGAGTAATACTCTCTGAGTTTAGTAACACTCTCTCAGTTGAGTAATACTCTCTCAGTTTAGTAATACTCTCTCAGTTTAGTAATACTCTCTCAGTTTAGTAATATTCTCTTGGTTTAGTAATACTCTCTCAGTTTAGTAATATTCTCTCAGTTTAGTAATATTCTCTCAGTTTAGTAATATTCTCTCAGCTCTCTCAGTTTAGTAATATTCTCTCAGTTTAGTAATATTCTCTCAGTTTAGTAATACTCTCTCGGGTTAGTAATACTCTCTCAGTTTAGTAAAACTCTCTCAGTTTAGTAATACTCTCTCAGTCTTGTAATACTCTCTCAGCTCTCTCAGTTTAGTAATACTCTCTCAGTTTAGTAACACTCTCTCAGTTTAGTAATACTCTCTCAGTCTAGTAACACTCTCTCAGTTTAGTAATATTCTCTCAGTTTAGTAATACTCTCTCAGTTGAGTTAAACTCTCTCAATTTAGTAATACTCTCTCAGTTGAGTAATAATCTCTGAGTTTAGTAACACTCTCTCAGTTGAGTAATACTTTCTCAGTTGAGTAATATTCTCTCAGTTTAGTAACACTCTCTCAGTTTAGTAATACTCTCTCAGTTTAGTAATACTCTCTCAGTTGAGTTAAACTCTCTCAGTTTAGTAATGCTCTCTCAGTTGAGTAATAATCTCTGAGTTTAGTAACACTCTCTCAGTTGAGTAATACTCTCTCAGTTGAGTAATACTCTCTCAGTTTTGTAATACTCTCTTAGTTGAGTAATATTCTCTCAGTGTAGTCACACTCTCTCAGTTTAGTAATACTCTCTCAGTTGAGTAATACTCTCTCAGTTTAGTAATACTCTCTCAGTTGAGTAATACTCTCTGAGTCTATTAACACTCTCCCAGTTTAGTAAAACTGTCTCAGTTTAGTAATACTCTCTCAGTTTAGTAATATTCTCTCAGCTCTCTCAGTTTAGTAATACTCTCTCAGTTTAGTAATATTCTCTTGGTTTAGTAATACTCTCTCAGTTTAGTAATATTCTCTCAGTTTAGTAATATTCTCTCAGTTTAGTAATATTCTCTCAGCTCTCTCAGTTTAGTAATATTCTCTCAGTTTAGTAATATTCTCTCAGTTTAGTAATACTCTCTCGGGTTAGTAATACTCTCTCAGTTTAGTAAAACTCTCTCAGTTTAGTAATACTCTCTCAGTCTTGTAATACTCTCTCAGCTCTCTCAGTTTAGTAATACTCTCTCAGTTTAGTAACACTCTCTCAGTTTAGTAATACTCTCTCAGTCTAGTAACACTCTCTCAGTTTAGTAATATTCTCTCAGTTTAGTAATACTCTCTCAGTTGAGTTAAACTCTCTCAATTTAGTAATACTCTCTCAGTTGAGTAATAATCTCTGAGTTTAGTAACACTCTCTCAGTTGAGTAATACTCTCTCAGTTGAGTAATATTCTCTCAGTTTAGTAACACTCTCTCAGTTTAGTAATACTCTCTCAGTTTAGTAATACTCTCTCAGTTGAGTTAAACTCTCTCAGTTTAGTAATGCTCTCTCAGTTGAGTAATAATCTCTGAGTTTAGTAACACTCTCTCAGTTGAGTAATACTCTCTCAGTTGAGTAATACTCTCTCAGTTTTGTAATACTCTCTTAGTTGAGTAATATTCTCTCAGTGTAGTCACACTCTCTCAGTTTAGTAATACTCTCTCAGTTGAGTAATACTCTCTCAGTTTAGTAATACTCTCTCAGTTGAGTAATACTCTCTGAGTCTATTAACACTCTCCCAGTTTAGTAAAACTGTCTCAGTTTAGTAATACTCTCTCAGTTTAGTAATATTCTCTCAGCTCTCTCAGTTTAGTAATATTCTCTCAGTTTAGTAAACCTCTCTCAGTTTAGTAATAATCTCCCAGTTGAGTAATAATCTCTCTGTTGAGTAATACTCTCTCAGTTTAGTAATACTCTCTCAGTTTAGTAATACTCTCTCAGTTGAGTAATACTCTCTCAGTCTAGTAATACTCTCTCAGTTGAGTAATATTCTCTCAGTTTAGTAACACTCTCTCCGTTGAGTAATATTCTATCAGTTTAGTAATACTCTCTCAGTCGAGTAATACTCTCTCAGTCTAGTAACACTCTCTCAGTTTAGTAATAGTCTCTCAGTTCAGTAATACTCTCTCAGTTGAGCAATAATCTCTCCATTGAGTAATATTATATCAGTTTAGTAAAACTCTCTCAGTTTAGTAATACTCTCTCTGTTGAGTAATACTCTCTCAGTTTAGTAACACTCTCTCAGTTGAGTAATATTCTATCAGTTTAGTAATACTCTCTCAGTTGAGTAATACTCTCTCAGTATAGTAACACTCTCTCAGCTTAGTAATACTCTCTCAGTTGAGTAATAATCTCTCCATTGAGTAATATTATATAAGTTTAGTAAAACTCTCTCAGTTTAGTAATACTCTCTCAGTTTGGTAACACTCTCTCAGTTAAGTAATACTCTCTCTGTTTAGTAATACTCTCTCAGTTGAGTTATATTATCTCAGTTTAGTAATATTATCTCAACTCACTCAGTTTAGTAATACTCTCTCAGTTTAGTAATATTCTCTCAGTTTAGTAATACTCTCTCAGTTTAGTAATATTCTCTCAGTTTAGTAATATTCTCTCAGTTTAGTAATATTCTCTCAGTTTAGTAATACTCTCTCAGTTGAGTAATACTCTCTCAGTCTAGTAATACTCTATCAGTTGAGTTATATTCTCTCAGTTTAGTAACACTCTCTCCGTTGAGTAATATTCTATCAGTTTAGTAATACTCTCTCAGTCGAGTAATACTCTCTCAGTCTAGTAACACTCTCTCAGTTTAGTAATACTCTCTCAGTTCAGTAATACTCTCTCAGTTGAGCAATAATCTCTCCATTGAGTAATATTATATCAGTTGAGTAATACTCTCTCAGTTTAGTAATACTCGCTCAGTTTTGTAATACTCTCTCGGTTGAGTAATATTTTCTCAGTTTAGTAACACTCTCTCAGTTTAGTAATACTCTCTAAGTTGAGTATTACTCTCTCAGTTTAGTAAAGCTGTCTCAGTTTAGTAATACTCTCTCAGTTTAGTAATATTCTCTCAGTTTAGTAACACTCTCTCAGTTTAGTAATACTCTCTCAGTTGAGTATTACTCTCTCAGTTTAGTAAAACTGTCTCAGTTTAGTAATACTCTCTCAGTTTAGTAATATTCTCTCAGTTTAGTAATATTCTCTCAGTTTAGTAATATTCTCTCAGCTCTCTCAGTTTAGTAATATTCTCTCAGTTTAGTAATATTCTCTCAGTTTAGTAATACTCTCTCGGGTTAGTAATACTCTCTCAGTTTAGTAAAACTCTCTCAGTTTAGTAATACTCTCTCAGTCTTGTAATACTCTCTCAGCTCTCTCAGTTTTGTAATACTCTCTCAGTTGAGTAACACTCTCTCAGTTTAGTAATACTCTCTCAGTCTAGTAACACTCTCTCAGTTTAGTAATATTCTCTCAGTTTAGTAATACTCTCTCAGTTGAGTTAAACTCTCCCAATTTAGTAATACTCTCTCAGTTGAGTAATAATCTCTGAGTTTAGTAACACTCTCTCAGTTGAGTAATACTCTCTCAGTTGAGTAATATTCTCTCAGTTTAGTAACACTCTCTCAGTTTAGTAATACTCTCTCAGTTTAGTAATACTCTCTCAGTTGAGTTAAACTCTCTCAGTTTAGTAATGCTCTCTCAGTTGAGTAATAATCTCTGAGTTTAGTAACACTCTCTCAGTTGAGTAATACTCTCTCAGTTGAGTAATACTCTCTCAGTTTTGTAATACTCTCTTAGTTGAGTAATATTCTCTCAGTGTAGTCACACTCTCTCAGTTTAGTAATACTCTCTCAGTTGAGTAATACTCTCTCAGTTTAGTAATACTCTCTCAGTTGAGTAATACTCTCTCAGTTTAGTAATATTCTCTCAGCTCTCTCAGTTTAGTAATATTCTCTCAGTTTAGTAAACTTCTCTCAGTTTAGTAATAATCTCCCAGTTGAGTAATAATCTCTCTGTTGAGTAATACTCTCTCAGTTTAGTAATACTCTCTCAGTTTAGTAATACTCTCTCAGTTGAGTAATACTCTCTCAGTCTAGTAATACTCTCTCAGTTGAGTAATATTCTCTCAGTTTAGTAACACTCTCTCCGTTGAGTAATATTCTATCAGTTTAGTAATACTCTCTCAGTCGAGTAATACTCTCTCAGTCTAGTAACACTCTCTCAGTTTAGTAATATTCTCTCAGTTCAGTAATACTCTCTCAGTTGAGCAATAATCTCTCCATTGAGTAATATTATATCAGTTTAGTAAAACTCTCTCAGTTTAGTAATACTCTCTCTGTTGAGTAATACTCTCTCAGTTTAGTAACACTCTCTCAGTTGAGTAATATTCTATCAGTTTAGTAATACTCTCTCAGTTGAGTAATAATCTCTCCATTGAGTAATATTATATCAGTTTAGTAAAACTCTCTCAGTTTAGTAATACTCTCTCTGTTGAGTAATATTCTCTCAGTGTAGTCACACTCTCTCAGTTTAGTAATACTCTCTCAGTTGAGTAATACTCTCTCAGTTTAGTAATACTCTCTCAGTTGAGTAATACTCTCTGAGTCTATTAACACTCTCCCAGTTTAGTAAAACTGTCTCAGTTTAGTAATACTCTCTCAGTTTAGTAATATTCTCTCAGCTCTCTCAGTTTAGTAATACTCTCTCAGTTTAGTAATATTCTCTTGGTTTAGTAATACTCTCTCAGTTTAGTAATATTCTCTCAGTTTAGTAATATTCTCTCAGTTTAGTAATATTCTCTCAGCTCTCTCAGTTTAGTAATATTCTCTCAGTTTAGTAATATTCTCTCAGTTTAGTAATACTCTCTCGGGTTAGTAATACTCTCTCAGTTTAGTAAAACTCTCTCAGTTTAGTAATACTCTCTCAGTCTTGTAATACTCTCTCAGCTCTCTCAGTTTAGTAATACTCTCTCAGTTTAGTAACACTCTCTCAGTTTAGTAATACTCTCTCAGTCTAGTAACACTCTCTCAGTTTAGTAATATTCTCTCAGTTTAGTAATACTCTCTCAGTTGAGTTAAACTCTCTCAATTTAGTAATACTCTCTCAGTTGAGTAATAATCTCTGAGTTTAGTAACACTCTCTCAGTTGAGTAATACTTTCTCAGTTGAGTAATATTCTCTCAGTTTAGTAACACTCTCTCAGTTTAGTAATACTCTCTCAGTTTAGTAATACTCTCTCAGTTGAGTTAAACTCTCTCAGTTTAGTAATGCTCTCTCAGTTGAGTAATAATCTCTGAGTTTAGTAACACTCTCTCAGTTGAGTAATACTCTCTCAGTTGAGTAATACTCTCTCAGTTTTGTAATACTCTCTTAGTTGAGTAATATTCTCTCAGTGTAGTCACACTCTCTCAGTTTAGTAATACTCTCTCAGTTGAGTAATACTCTCTCAGTTTAGTAATACTCTCTCAGTTGAGTAATACTCTCTGAGTCTATTAACACTCTCCCAGTTTAGTAAAACTGTCTCAGTTTAGTAATACTCTCTCAGTTTAGTAATATTCTCTCAGCTCTCTCAGTTTAGTAATATTCTCTCAGTTTAGTAAACCTCTCTCAGTTTAGTAATAATCTCCCAGTTGAGTAATAATCTCTCTGTTGAGTAATACTCTCTCAGTTTAGTAATACTCTCTCAGTTTAGTAATACTCTCTCAGTTGAGTAATACTCTCTCAGTCTAGTAATACTCTCTCAGTTGAGTAATATTCTCTCAGTTTAGTAACACTCTCTCCGTTGAGTAATATTCTATCAGTTTAGTAATACTCTCTCAGTCGAGTAATACTCTCTCAGTCTAGTAACACTCTCTCAGTTTAGTAATAGTCTCTCAGTTCAGTAATACTCTCTCAGTTGAGCAATAATCTCTCCATTGAGTAATATTATATCAGTTTAGTAAAACTCTCTCAGTTTAGTAATACTCTCTCTGTTGAGTAATACTCTCTCAGTTTAGTAACACTCTCTCAGTTGAGTAATATTCTATCAGTTTAGTAATACTCTCTCAGTTGAGTAATACTCTCTCAGTATAGTAACACTCTCTCAGCTTAGTAATACTCTCTCAGTTGAGTAATAATCTCTCCATTGAGTAATATTATATAAGTTTAGTAAAACTCTCTCAGTTTAGTAATACTCTCTCAGTTTGGTAACACTCTCTCAGTTAAGTAATACTCTCTCTGTTTAGTAATACTCTCTCAGTTGAGTTATATTATCTCAGTTTAGTAATATTATCTCAACTCACTCAGTTTAGTAATACTCTCTCAGTTTAGTAATATTCTCTCAGTTTAGTAATACTCTCTCAGTTTAGTAATATTCTCTCAGTTTAGTAATATTCTCTCAGTTTAGTAATATTCTCTCAGTTTAGTAATACTCTCTCAGTTGAGTAATACTCTCTCAGTCTAGTAATACTCTATCAGTTGAGTTATATTCTCTCAGTTTAGTAACACTCTCTCCGTTGAGTAATATTCTATCAGTTTAGTAATACTCTCTCAGTCGAGTAATACTCTCTCAGTCTAGTAACACTCTCTCAGTTTAGTAATACTCTCTCAGTTCAGTAATACTCTCTCAGTTGAGCAATAATCTCTCCATTGAGTAATATTATATCAGTTGAGTAATACTCTCTCAGTTTAGTAATACTCGCTCAGTTTTGTAATACTCTCTCGGTTGAGTAATATTTTCTCAGTTTAGTAACACTCTCTCAGTTTAGTAATACTCTCTAAGTTGAGTATTACTCTCTCAGTTTAGTAAAGCTGTCTCAGTTTAGTAATACTCTCTCAGTTTAGTAATATTCTCTCAGTTTAGTAACACTCTCTCAGTTTAGTAATACTCTCTCAGTTGAGTATTACTCTCTCAGTTTAGTAAAACTGTCTCAGTTTAGTAATACTCTCTCAGTTTAGTAATATTCTCTCAGTTTAGTAATATTCTCTCAGTTTAGTAATATTCTCTCAGCTCTCTCAGTTTAGTAATATTCTCTCAGTTTAGTAATATTCTCTCAGTTTAGTAATACTCTCTCGGGTTAGTAATACTCTCTCAGTTTAGTAAAACTCTCTCAGTTTAGTAATACTCTCTCAGTCTTGTAATACTCTCTCAGCTCTCTCAGTTTTGTAATACTCTCTCAGTTGAGTAACACTCTCTCAGTTTAGTAATACTCTCTCAGTCTAGTAACACTCTCTCAGTTTAGTAATATTCTCTCAGTTTAGTAATACTCTCTCAGTTGAGTTAAACTCTCCCAATTTAGTAATACTCTCTCAGTTGAGTAATAATCTCTGAGTTTAGTAACACTCTCTCAGTTGAGTAATACTCTCTCAGTTGAGTAATATTCTCTCAGTTTAGTAACACTCTCTCAGTTTAGTAATACTCTCTCAGTTTAGTAATACTCTCTCAGTTGAGTTAAACTCTCTCAGTTTAGTAATGCTCTCTCAGTTGAGTAATAATCTCTGAGTTTAGTAACACTCTCTCAGTTGAGTAATACTCTCTCAGTTGAGTAATACTCTCTCAGTTTTGTAATACTCTCTTAGTTGAGTAATATTCTCTCAGTGTAGTCACACTCTCTCAGTTTAGTAATACTCTCTCAGTTGAGTAATACTCTCTCAGTTTAGTAATACTCTCTCAGTTGAGTAATACTCTCTCAGTTTAGTAATATTCTCTCAGCTCTCTCAGTTTAGTAATATTCTCTCAGTTTAGTAAACTTCTCTCAGTTTAGTAATAATCTCTCAGTTGAGTAATAATCTCTCTGTTGAGTAATACTCTCTCAGTTTAGTAATACTCTCTCAGTTTAGTAATACTCTCTCAGTTGAGTAATACTCTCTCAGTCTAGTAATACTCTCTCAGTTGAGTAATATTCTCTCAGTTTAGTAACACTCTCTCCGTTGAGTAATATTCTATCAGTTTAGTAATACTCTCTCAGTCGAGTAATACTCTCTCAGTCTAGTAACACTCTCTCAGTTTAGTAATATTCTCTCAGTTCAGTAATACTCTCTCAGTTGAGCAATAATCTCTCCATTGAGTAATATTATATCAGTTTAGTAAAACTCTCTCAGTTTAGTAATACTCTCTCTGTTGAGTAATACTCTCTCAGTTTAGTAACACTCTCTCAGTTGAGTAATATTCTATCAGTTTAGTAATACTCTCTCAGTTGAGTAATACTCTCTCAGTATAGTAACACTCTCTCAGCTTAGTAATACTCTCTCAGTTGAGTAATAATCTCTCCATTGAGTAATATTATATAAGTTTAGTAAAACTCTCTCAGTTTAGTAATACTCTCTCAGTTTGGTAACACTCTCTCAATTAAGTAATACTCTCTCTGTTTAGTAATACTCTCTCAGTTGAGTTATATTATCTCAGTTTAGTAATATTATCTCAACTCACTCAGTTTAGTAATACTCTCTCAGTTTAGTAATATTCTCTCAGTTTAGTAATACTCTCTCAGTTTAGTAATATTCTCTCAGTTTAGTAATATTCTCTCAGTTTAGTAATATTCTCTCAGTTTAGTAATACTCTCTCAGTTGAGTAATACTCTCTCAGTCTAGTAATACTCTATCAGTTGAGTTATATTCTCTCAGTTTAGTAACACTCTCTCCGTTGAGTAATATTCTATCAGTTTAGTAATACTCTCTCAGTCGAGTAATACTCTCTCAGTCTAGTAACACTCTCTCAGTTTAGTAATACTCTCTCAGTTCAGTAATACTCTCTCATTTGAGCAATAATCTCTCCATTGAGTAATATTATATCAGTTGAGTAATACTCTCTCAGTTTAGTAATACTCGCTCAGTTTTGTAATACTCTCTCGGTTGAGTAATATTTTCTCAGTTTAGTAACACTCTCTCAGTTTAGTAATACTCTCTAAGTTGAGTATTACTCTCTCAGTTTAGTAAAGCTGTCTCAGTTTAGTAATACTCTCTCAGTTTAGTAATATTCTCTCAGTTTAGTAACACTCTCTCAGTTTAGTAATACTCTCTCAGTTGAGTATTACTCTCTCAGTTTAGTAAAACTGTCTCAGTTTAGTAATACTCTCTCAGTTTAGTAATATTCTCTCAGTTTAGTAATATTCTCTCAGTTTAGTAATATTCTCTCAGCTCTCTCAGTTTAGTAATATTCTCTCAGTTTAGTAATATTCTCTCAGTTTAGTAATACTCTCTCGGGTTAGTAATACTCTCTCAGTTTAGTAAAACTCTCTCAGTTTAGTAATACTCTCTCAGTCTTGTAATACTCTCTCAGCTCTCTCAGTTTTGTAATACTCTCTCAGTTGAGTAATAATCTCTCAGTTGAGTAATATTCTCTCAGTTTAGTAACACTCTCTCAGTTTAGTAATACTCTCTCAGTCTAGTAACACTCTCTCAGTTTAGTAACACTCTCTCAGTTTAGTAATACTCTCTCAGTTTAGTAATACTCTCTCAGTCTAGTAACACTCTCTCAGTTTAGTAACACTCTCTCAGTTTAGTAATACTCTCTCAGTTTAGTAACACTCTCTCCGTTGAGTAATATTCTATCAGTTTAGTAATACTCTCTCAGTTGAGTAATACTCTCTCAGTATAGTAACACTCTCTCAGCTTAGTAATACTCTCTCAGTTGAGTAATAATCTCTCCATTGAGTAATATTATATAAGTTTAGTAAAACTCTCTCAGTTTAGTAATACTCTCTCAGTTTGGTAACACTCTCTCAGTTAAGTAATACTCTCTCTGTTTAGTAATACTCTCTCAGTTGAGTTATATTATCTCAGTTTAGTAATATTCTCTCAGCTCTCTCAGTTTAGTAATATTCTCTCAGTTTAGTAAACCTCTCTCAGTTTAGTAATAATCTCCCAGTTGAGTAATAATCTCTCTGTTGAGTAATACTCTCTCAGTTTAGTAATACTCTCTCAGTTTAGTAATACTCTCTCAGTTGAGTAATACTCTCTCAGTCTAGTAATACTCTCTCAGTTGAGTAATATTCTCTCAGTTTAGTAACACTCTCTCCGTTGAGTAATATTCTATCAGTTTAGTAATACTCTCTCAGTCGAGTAATACTCTCTCAGTCTAGTAACACTCTCTCAGTTTAGTAATATTCTCTCAGTTCAGTAATACTCTCTCAGTTGAGCAATAATCTCTCCATTGAGTAATATTATATCAGTTTAGTAAAACTCTCTCAGTTTAGTAATACTCTCTCTGTTGAGTAATACTCTCTCAGTTTAGTAACACTCTCTCAGTTGAGTAATATTCTATCAGTTTAGTAATACTCTCTCAGTTGAGTAATACTCTCTCAGTATAGTAACACTCTCTCAGTTAAGTAATACTCTCTCTGTTTAGTAATACTCTCTCAGTTGAGTTATATTATCTCAGTTTAGTAATATTATCTCAACTCACTCAGTTTAGTAATACTCTCTCAGTTTAGTAATATTCTCTCAGTTTAGTATCTCAGTTTAGTAATATTCTCTCAGTTTAGTAATATTCTCTCAGTTTAGTAATATTCTCTCAGTTTAGTAATACTCTCTCAGTTGAGTAATACTCTCTCAGTCTAGTAATACTCTATCAGTTGAGTTATATTCTCTCAGTTTAGTAACACTCTCTCCGTTGAGTAATATTCTATCAGTTTAGTAATACTCTCTCAGTCGAGTAATACTCTCTCAGTCTAGTAACACTCTCTCAGTTTAGTAATACTCTCTCAGTTCAGTAATACTCTCTCATTTGAGCAATAATCTCTCCATTGAGTAATATTATATCAGTTGAGTAATACTCTCTCAGTTTAGTAATACTCGCTCAGTTTTGTAATACTCTCTCGGTTGAGTAATATTTTCTCAGTTTAGTAACACTCTCTCAGTTTAGTAATACTCTCTAAGTTGAGTATTACTCTCTCAGTTTAGTAAAGCTGTCTCAGTTTAGTAATACTCTCTCAGTTTAGTAATATTCTCTCAGTTTAGTAACACTCTCTCAGTTTAGTAATACTCTCTCAGTTGAGTATTACTCTCTCAGTTTAGTAAAACTGTCTCAGTTTAGTAATACTCTCTCAGTTTAGTAATATTCTCTCAGTTTAGTAATATTCTCTCAGTTTAGTAATATTCTCTCAGCTCTCTCAGTT
Source organism: Salvelinus alpinus (assembly GCF_045679555.1). Lineage (NCBI taxonomy): Eukaryota > Metazoa > Chordata > Actinopteri > Salmoniformes > Salmonidae > Salvelinus > Salvelinus alpinus. Next base: position 46,240,809 of record NC_092107.1, on the reverse strand, counting down.
TAGTAATATTCTCTCAGTTTAGTAATATTCTCTCAGTTTAGTAATACTCTCTCGGGTTAGTAATACTCTCTCAGTTTAGTAAAACTCTCTCAGTTTAGTAATACTCTCTCAGTCTTGTAATACTCTCTCAGCTCTCTCAGTTTTGTAATACTCTCTCAGTTGAGTAATAATCTCTCAGTTGAGTAATATTCTCTCAGTTTAGTAACACTCTCTCAGTTTAGTAATACTCTCTCAGTCTAGTAACACTCTCTCAGTTTAGTAACACTCTCTCAGTTTAGTAATACTCTCTCAGTTTAGTAATACTCTCTCAGTCTAGTAACACTCTCTCAGTTTAGTAACACTCTCTCAGTTTAGTAATACTCTCTCAGTTTAGTAACACTCTCTCCGTTGAGTAATATTCTATCAGTTTAGTAATACTCTCTCAGTTGAGTAATACTCTCTCAGTATAGTAACACTCTCTCAGCTTAGTAATACTCTCTCAGTTGAGTAATAATCTCTCCATTGAGTAATATTATATAAGTTTAGTAATACTCTCTCAGTTTGGTAACACTCTCTCAGTTAAGTAATACTCTCTCTGTTTAGTAATACTCTCTCAGTTGAGTTATATTATCTCAGTTTAGTAATATTATCTCAACTCACTCAGTTTAGTAATACTCTCTCAGTTTAGTAATATTCTCTCAGTTTAGTAATACTCTCTCAGTTTAGTAATATTCTCTCAGTTTAGTAATATTCTCTGTTTAGTAATATTCTCTCAGTTTAGTAATACTCTCTCAGTTGAGTAATACTCTCTCAGTCTAGTAATACTCTATCAGTTGAGTTAAACTCTCTCAGTTTAGTAATACTCTCTCAGTTGAGTAATAATCTCTGAGTTTAGTAACCCTCTCTCAGTTGAGTAATACTCTCTCAGTTGAGTAATACTCTCTCAGTTTTGTAATACTCTCTCAGTTGAGTAATATTCTCTCAGTTTAGTAACACTCTCTCAGTTTAGTAATACTCTCTCAGTTGAGTAATACTCTCTCAGTTTAGTAATACTCTCTCAGTTGAGTAATACTCTCTGAGTTTAGTAACACTCTCTCAGTTGAGTAATACTCTCTCAGTTTAGTAACTCTCTCAGTTTAGTAATACTCTCTCAGTTTAGTAATATTCTCTCAGTTTAGTAAAATTCTCTCAGCTCTCTCAGTTTAGTAATACGCTCTCAGTTTAGTAATATTCTCTCAGTTTAGTAATACTCTCTCAGTCTAGTAACACTCTCTCAGTTTAGTAATACTCTCTCAGTTTACTACTACTCTCTCAGTTGAGTAATATTCTCTCCGTTTAGTAAACCTCTCTCAGTTTAGTAATACTATCTCAGTTGAGTAATACTCTCTCAGTCTAGTAACACTCTCTCAGTTTAGTCATACTCTCTCAGTTCAGTAATACTCTCTCAGTTGAGCAATACTCTCTCCATTGAGTAATATTATATCAGTTTAGCAAAACTCTCTCAGTTTAGTAATACTCTCTCAGTTGAGTAATACTCTCTCAGTTTAGTAATACTATCTCAGTTTTGTAATACTCTCTCAGTTGAGTATTACTCTCTCATTTTAGTAAAACTGTCTCAGTTTAGTAATACTCTCTCAGTTTAGTAATACTCTCTCAGTTTAGTAATACTCTCTCAGTTTAGTAAAACTATCTCAGTTTTGTAATACTCTCTCGGTTGAGTAATATTCTCTCAGTTTAGTAACAGTCTCTCAGTTTAGTAATACTCTCTCGGTTTAGTAATACTCTCTCAGTTGAGTAATACTCTCTCAGTATAGTAACACTCTCTCAGCTTAGTAATACTCTCTCAGTTGAGTAATAATCTCTCCATTGAGTAATATTATATAAGTTTAGTAAAACTCTCTCAGTTTAGTAATACTCTCTCAGTTTGGTAACACTCTCTCAATTAAGTAATACTCTCTCTGTTTAGTAATACTCTCTCAGTTGAGTTATATTATCTCAGTTTAGTAATATTATCTCAACTCACTCAGTTTAGTAATACTCTCTCAGTTTAGTAATATTCTCTCAGTTTAGTAATACTCTCTCAGTTTAGTAATATTCTCTCAGTTTAGTAATATTCTCTCAGTTTAGTAATATTCTCTCAGTTTAGTAATACTCTCTCAGTTGAGTAATACTCTCTCAGTCTAGTAATACTCTATCAGTTGAGTTATATTCTCTCAGTTTAGTAACACTCTCTCCGTTGAGTAATATTCTATCAGTTTAGTAATACTCTCTCAGTCGAGTAATACTCTCTCAGTCTAGTAACACTCTCTCAGTTTAGTAATACTCTCTCAGTTCAGTAATACTCTCTCATTTGAGCAATAATCTCTCCATTGAGTAATATTATATCAGTTGAGTAATACTCTCTCAGTTTAGTAATACTCGCTCAGTTTTGTAATACTCTCTCGGTTGAGTAATATTTTCTCAGTTTAGTAACACTCTCTCAGTTTAGTAATACTCTCTAAGTTGAGTATTACTCTCTCAGTTTAGTAAAGCTGTCTCAGTTTAGTAATACTCTCTCAGTTTAGTAATATTCTCTCAGTTTAGTAACACTCTCTCAGTTTAGTAATACTCTCTCAGTTGAGTATTACTCTCTCAGTTTAGTAAAACTGTCTCAGTTTAGTAATACTCTCTCAGTTTAGTAATATTCTCTCAGTTTAGTAATATTCTCTCAGTTTAGTAATATTCTCTCAGCTCTCTCAGTTTAGTAATATTCTCTCAGTTTAGTAATATTCTCTCAGTTTAGTAATACTCTCTCGGGTTAGTAATACTCTCTCAGTTTAGTAAAACTCTCTCAGTTTAGTAATACTCTCTCAGTCTTGTAATACTCTCTCAGCTCTCTCAGTTTTGTAATACTCTCTCAGTTGAGTAATAATCTCTCAGTTGAGTAATATTCTCTCAGTTTAGTAACACTCTCTCAGTTTAGTAATACTCTCTCAGTCTAGTAACACTCTCTCAGTTTAGTAACACTCTCTCAGTTTAGTAATACTCTCTCAGTTTAATAATACTCTCTCAGTCTAGTAACACTCTCTCAGTTTAGTAACACTCTCTCAGTTTAGTAATACTCTCTCAGTTTAGTAACACTCTCTCCGTTGAGTAATATTCTATCAGTTTAGTAATACTCTCTCAGTTGAGTAATACTCTCTCAGTATAGTAACACTCTCTCAGCTTAGTAATACTCTCTCAGTTGAGTAATAATCTCTCCATTGAGTAATATTATATAAGTTTAGTAAAACTCTCTCAGTTTAGTAATACTCTCTCAGTTTGGTAACACTCTCTCAGTTAAGTAATACTCTCTCTGTTTAGTAATACTCTCTCAGTTGAGTTATATTATCTCAGTTTAGTAATATTATCTCAACTCACTCAGTTTAGTAATACTCTCTCAGTTTAGTAATATTCTCTCAGTTTAGTAATACTCTCTCAGTTTAGTAATATTCTCTCAGTTTAGTAATATTCTCTGTTTAGTAATATTCTCTCAGTTTAGTAATACTCTCTCAGTTGAGTAATACTCTCTCAGTCTAGTAATACTCTATCAGTTGAGTTAAACTCTCTCAGTTTAGTAATACTCTCTCAGTTGAGTAATAATCTCTGAGTTTAGTAACCCTCTCTCAGTTGAGTAATACTCTCTCAGTTGAGTAATACTCTCTCAGTTTTGTAATACTCTCTCAGTTGAGTAATATTCTCTCAGTTTAGTAACACTCTCTCAGTTTAGTAATACTCTCTCAGTTGAGTAATACTCTCTCAGTTTAGTAATACTCTCTCAGTTGAGTAATACTCTCTGAGTTTAGTAACACTCTCTCAGTTGAGTAATACTCTCTCAGTTTAGTAACTCTCTCAGTTTAGTAATACTCTCTCAGTTTAGTAATATTCTCTCAGTTTAGTAAAATTCTCTCAGCTCTCTCAGTTTAGTAATACGCTCTCAGTTTAGTAATATTCTCTCAGTTTAGTAATACTCTCTCAGTCTAGTAACACTCTCTCAGTTTAGTAATACTCTCTCAGTTTACTACTACTCTCTCAGTTGAGTAATATTCTCTCCGTTTAGTAAACCTCTCTCAGTTTAGTAATACTCTCTCAGTTGAGTAATACTCTCTCAGTCTAGTAACACTCTCTCAGTTTAGTAATACTCTCTCAGTTTAGTAATACTCTCTCAGTTTAGTAATACTCTCTCCATTGAGTAATATTATATCAGTTTAGCAAAACTCTCTCAGTTTAGTAATACTCTCTCAGTTGAGTAATACTCTCTCAGTTTAGTAATACTATCTCAGTTTTGTAATACTCTCTCAGTTGAGTATTACTCTCTCATTTTAGTAAAACTGTCTCAGTTTAGTAATACTCTCTCAGTTTAGTAATACTCTCTCAGTTTAGTAATACTCTCTCAGTTTAGTAAAACTATCTCAGTTTTGTAATACTCTCTCGGTTGAGTAATATTCTCTCAGTTTAGTAACAGTCTCTCAGTTTAGTAATACTCTCTCGGTTTAGTAATACTCTCTCAGTTGAGTAATAATCTCTCTGTCGAGTAATACTCTCTCAGTTTAGTAAAACTCTCTCAGTTTAGTAATACTCTCTCAGTTGAGTAATACTCTCTCAGTCTAGTAACACTCTCTCCGTTGAGTAATATTCTATCAGTTTAGTAATACTCTCTCAGTCGAGTAATACTCTCTCAGTCTAGTAACACTCTCTCAGTTTAGTAATACTCTCTCAGTTCAGTAATACTCTCTCATTTGAGCAATAATCTCTCCATTGAGTAATATTATATCAGTTGAGTAATACTCTCTCAGTTTAGTAATACTCGCTCAGTTTTGTAATACTCTCTCGGTTGAGTAATATTTTCTCAGTTTAGTAACACTCTCTCAGTTTAGTAATACTCTCTAAGTTGAGTATTACTCTCTCAGTTTAGTAAAGCTGTCTCAGTTTAGTAATACTCTCTCAGTTTAGTAATATTCTCTCAGTTTAGTAACACTCTCTCAGTTTAGTAATACTCTCTCAGTTGAGTATTACTCTCTCAGTTTAGTAAAACTGTCTCAGTTTAGTAATACTCTCTCAGTTTAGTAATATTCTCTCAGTTTAGTAATATTCTCTCAGTTTAGTAATATTCTCTCAGCTCTCTCAGTTTAGTAATATTCTCTCAGTTTAGTAATATTCTCTCAGTTTAGTAATACTCTCTCGGGTTAGTAATACTCTCTCAGTTTAGTAAAACTCTCTCAGTTTAGTAATACTCTCTCAGTCTTGTAATACTCTCTCAGCTCTCTCAGTTTTGTAATACTCTCTCAGTTGAGTAATAATCTCTCAGTTGAGTAATATTCTCTCAGTTTAGTAACACTCTCTCAGTTTAGTAATACTCTCTCAGTCTAGTAACACTCTCTCAGTTTAGTAACACTCTCTCAGTTTAGTAATACTCTCTCAGTTTAGTAATACTCTCTCAGTCTAGTAACACTCTCTCAGTTTAGTAACACTCTCTCAGTTTAGTAATACTCTCTCAGTTTAGTAACACTCTCTCCGTTGAGTAATATTCTATCAGTTTAGTAATACTCTCTCAGTTGAGTAATACTCTCTCAGTATAGTAACACTCTCTCAGCTTAGTAATACTCTCTCAGTTGAGTAATAATCTCTCCATTGAGTAATATTATATAAGTTTAGTAAAACTCTCTCAGTTTAGTAATACTCTCTCAGTTTGGTAACACTCTCTCAGTTAAGTAATACTCTCTCTGTTTAGTAATACTCTCTCAGTTGAGTTATATTATCTCAGTTTAGTAATATTATCTCAACTCACTCAGTTTAGTAATACTCTCTCAGTTTAGTAATATTCTCTCAGTTTAGTAATACTCTCTCAGTTTAGTAATATTCTCTCAGTTTAGTAATATTCTCTGTTTAGTAATATTCTCTCAGTTTAGTAATACTCTCTCAGTTGAGTAATACTCTCTCAGTCTAGTAATACTCTATCAGTTGAGTTAAACTCTCTCAGTTTAGTAATACTCTCTCAGTTGAGTAATAATCTCTGAGTTTAGTAACCCTCTCTCAGTTGAGTAATACTCTCTCAGTTGAGTAATACTCTCTCAGTTTTGTAATACTCTCTCAGTTGAGTAATATTCTCTCAGTTTAGTAACACTCTCTCAGTTTAGTAATACTCTCTCAGTTGAGTAATACTCTCTCAGTTTAGTAATACTCTCTCAGTTGAGTAATACTCTCTGAGTTTAGTAACACTCTCTCAGTTGAGTAATACTCTCTCAGTTTAGTAACTCTCTCAGTTTAGTAATACTCTCTCAGTTTAGTAATATTCTCTCAGTTTAGTAAAATTCTCTCAGCTCTCTCAGTTTAGTAATACGCTCTCAGTTTAGTAATATTCTCTCAGTTTAGTAATACTCTCTCAGTCTAGTAACACTCTCTCAGTTTAGTAATACTCTCTCAGTTTACTACTACTCTCTCAGTTGAGTAATATTCTCTCCGTTTAGTAAACCTCTCTCAGTTTAGTAATACTATCTCAGTTGAGTAATACTCTCTCAGTCTAGTAACACTCTCTCAGTTTAGTAATACTCTCTCAGTTCAGTAATACTCTCTCAGTTGAGCAATACTCTCTCCATTGAGTAATATTATATCAGTTTAGCAAAACTCTCTCAGTTTAGTAATACTCTCTCAGTTGAGTAATACTCTCTCAGTTTAGTAATACTATCTCAGTTTTGTAATACTCTCTCAGTTGAGTATTACTCTCTCATTTTAGTAAAACTGTCTCAGTTTAGTAATACTCTCTCAGTTTAGTAATACTCTCTCAGTTTAGTAATACTCTCTCAGTTTAGTAAAACTATCTCAGTTTTGTAATACTCTCTCGGTTGAGTAATATTCTCTCAGTTTAGTAACAGTCTCTCAGTTTAGTAATACTCTCTCGGTTTAGTAATACTCTCTCAGTTGAGTAATAATCTCTCTGTCGAGTAATACTCTCTCAGTTTAGTAAAACTCTCTCAGTTTAGTAATACTCTCTCAGTTGAGTAATACTCTCTCAGTCTAGTAATACTCTCTCAGTTGAGTAATACTCTCTCAGTCTAGTAAATACTCTCTCGGTTTAGTAATACTCTCTCAGTTTAGTAATACTCTCTCAGTTGAGTAATAATCTCTCAGTTTAGTAACACTCTCTCAGTTTAGTAATATTCTCTCAGTTTAGTAATATTCTCTCAGTTTAGTAATATTCTCTCAGCTCTCTCAGTTTAGTAATATTCTATCAGTTTAGTAATATTCTCTCAGTTTAGTAATACTCTCTCGGGTTAGTAATACTCTCTCAGTTTAGTAACACTCTCTCAGTTTAGTAATACTCTCTCAGTCGTGTAATACTCTGTCAGCTCTCTCAGTTTAGTAATACTCTCTCAGTTTAGTAATATTCTCTCAGTTTAGTAATAATCTCTCAGTTTAGTAACACTCTCTCAGTTTAGTAATATTCTCTCAGTTTAGTAATATTCTCTCAGTTTAGTAATATTCTCTCAGCTCTCTCAGTTTAGTAATATTCTCTCAGTTGAGTAATATTCTCTCAGTTTAGTAACACTCTCTCAGTTTAGTAATACTCTCTCAGTTGAGTAATACTCTCTCAGTTTAGTAATACTCTCTCAGTTGAGTAATACTCTCTGAGTTTAGTAACACTCTCTCAGTTGAGTAATACTCTCTCAGTTTAGTAACTCTCTCAGTTTAGTAATACTCTCTCAGTTTAGTAATATTCTCTCAGTTTAGTAAAATTCTCTCAGCTCTCTCAGTTTAGTAATACGCTCTCAGTTTAGTAATATTCTCTCAGTTTAGTAATACTCTCTCAGTCTAGTAACACTCTCTCAGTTTAGTAATACTCTCTCAGTTTACTACTACTCTCTCAGTTGAGTAATATTCTCTCCGTTTAGTAAACCTCTCTCAGTTTAGTAATACTATCTCAGTTGAGTAATACTCTCTCAGTCTAGTAACACTCTCTCAGTTTAGTAATACTCTCTCAGTTCAGTAATACTCTCTCAGTTGAGCAATACTCTCTCCATTGAGTAATATTATATCAGTTTAGTAAAACTCTCTCAGTTTAGTAATACTCTCTCAGTTGAGTAATACTCTCTCAGTTTAGTAATACTATCTCAGTTTTGTAATACTCTCTCAGTTGAGTATTACTCTCTCATTTTAGTAAAACTGTCTCAGTTTAGTAATACTCTCTCAGTTTAGTAATACTCTCTCAGTTTAGTAATACTCTCTCAGTTTAGTAAAACTATCTCAGTTTTGTAATACTCTCTCGGTTGAGTAATATTCTCTCAGTTTAGTAACAGTCTCTCAGTTTAGTAATACTCTCTCGGTTTAGTAATACTCTCTCAGTTGAGTAATAATCTCTCTGTCGAGTAATACTCTCTCAGTTTAGTAAAACTCTCTCAGTTTAGTAATACTCTCTCAGTTGAGTAATACTCTCTCAGTCTAGTAATACTCTCTCAGTTGAGTAATACTCTCTCAGTCTAGTAAATACTCTCTCGGTTTAGTAATACTCTCTCAGTTTAGTAATACTCTCTCAGTTGAGTAATAATCTCTCAGTTTAGTAACACTCTCTCAGTTTAGTAATATTCTCTCAGTTTAGTAATATTCTCTCAGTTTAGTAATATTCTCTCAGCTCTCTCAGTTTAGTAATATTCTATCAGTTTAGTAATATTCTCTCAGTTTAGTAATACTCTCTCGGGTTAGTAATACTCTCTCAGTTTAGTAACACTCTCTCAGTTTAGTAATACTCTCTCAGTCGTGTAATACTCTGTCAGCTCTCTCAGTTTAGTAATACTCTCTCAGTTTAGTAATATTCTCTCAGTTTAGTAATATTCTCTCAGCTCTCTCAGTTTAGTAATATTCTCTCAGTTTAGTAATAATCTCTCAGTTTAGTAATACTCTCTCGGGTTAGTAATACTCTCTCAGTTTAGTAAAACTCTCTCAGTTTAGTAATACTCTCTCAGTCTTGTAATACTCTCTCAGCTCTCTCAGTTTTGTAATACTCTCTCAGTTGAGTAATAATCTCTCAGTTGAGTAATATTCTCTCAGTTTAGTAACACTCTCTCAGTTTAGTAATACTCTCTCAGTCTAGTAACAATCTCTCAGTTTAGTAACACTCTCTCAGTTTAGTAATACTCTCTCAGTTTAGTAATACTCTCTCAGTTGAGTTAAACTCTCTCAGTTTAGTAATACTCTCTCAGTTGAGTAATAATCTCTGAGTTTAGTAACCCTCTCTCAGTTGAGTAATACTCTCTCAGTTTAGTAATACTCTCTCAGTCTTGTAATACTCTCTCAGCTCTCTCAGTTTAGTAATACTCTCTCAGTTTAGTAATATTCTCTCAGTTTAGTAATACTCTCTCAGTTGAGTTAAACTCTCTCAATTTAGTAATACTCTCTCAGTTGAGTAATAATCTCCATTGAGTAATATTATATCAGTTTAGTAAAACTCTCTCAGTTTAGTAATACTCTCTCAGTTGAGTAATACTCTCTCAGTTTAGTAATACTATCTCAGTTTTGTAATACTCTCTCAGTTGAGTATTACTCTCTCATTTTAGTAAAACTGTCTCAGTTTAGTAATACTCTCTCAGTTTAGTAATACTCTCTCAGTTTAGTAATACTCTCTCAGTTTAGTAAAACTATCTCAGTTTTGTAATACTCTCTCGGTTGAGTAATATTCTCTCAGTTTAGTAACAGTCTCTCAGTTTAGTAATACTCTCTCGGTTTAGTAATACTCTCTCAGTTGAGTAATAATCTCTCTGTCGAGTAATACTCTCTCAGTTTAGTAAAACTCTCTCAGTTTAGTAATACTCTCTCAGTTGAGTAATACTCTCTCAGTCTAGTAATACTCTCTCAGTTGAGTAATACTCTCTCAGTCTAGTAAATACTCTCTCGGTTTAGTAATACTCTCTCAGTTGAGTAATAATCTCTCACTTTAGTAACACTCTCTCAGTTTAGTAATATTCTCTCAGTTTAGTAATATTCTCTCAGTTTAGTAATATTCTCTCAGCTCTCTCAGTTTAGTAATATTCTATCAGTTTAGTAATATTCTCTCAGTTTAGTAATACTCTCTCGGGTTAGTAATACTCTCTCAGTTTAGTAACACTCTCTCAGTTTAGTAATACTCTCTCAGTCGTGTAATACTCTGTCAGCTCTCTCAGTTTAGTAATACTCTCTCAGTTTAGTAATATTCTCTCAGTTTAGTAATAATCTCTCAGTTTAGTAACACTCTCTCAGTTTAGTAATATTCTCTCAGTTTAGTAATATTCTCTCAGTTTAGTAATATTCTCTCAGCTCTCTCAGTTTAGTAATATTCTCTCAGTTGAGTAATATTCTCTCAGTTTAGTAACACTCTCTCAGTTTAGTAATACTCTCTCAGTTGAGTAATACTCTCTCAGTTTAGTAATACTCTCTCAGTTGAGTAATACTCTCTGAGTTTAGTAACACTCTCTCAGTTGAGTAATACTCTCTCAGTTTAGTAACTCTCTCAGTTTAGTAATACTCTCTCAGTTTAGTAATATTCTCTCAGTTTAGTAAAATTCTCTCAGCTCTCTCAGTTTAGTAATACGCTCTCAGTTTAGTAATATTCTCTCAGTTTAGTAATACTCTCTCAGTCTAGTAACACTCTCTCAGTTTAGTAATACTCTCTCAGTTTACTACTACTCTCTCAGTTGAGTAATATTCTCTCCGTTTAGTAAACCTCTCTCAGTTTAGTAATACTATCTCAGTTGAGTAATACTCTCTCAGTCTAGTAACACTCTCTCAGTTTAGTAATACTCTCTCAGTTCAGTAATACTCTCTCAGTTGAGCAATACTCTCTCCATTGAGTAATATTATATCAGTTTAGTAAAACTCTCTCAGTTTAGTAATACTCTCTCAGTTGAGTAATACTCTCTCAGTTTAGTAATACTATCTCAGTTTTGTAATACTCTCTCAGTTGAGTATTACTCTCTCATTTTAGTAAAACTGTCTCAGTTTAGTAATACTCTCTCAGTTTAGTAATACTCTCTCAGTTTAGTAATACTCTCTCAGTTTAGTAAAACTATCTCAGTTTTGTAATACTCTCTCGGTTGAGTAATATTCTCTCAGTTTAGTAACAGTCTCTCAGTTTAGTAATACTCTCTCGGTTTAGTAATACTCTCTCAGTTGAGTAATAATCTCTCTGTCGAGTAATACTCTCTCAGTTTAGTAAAACTCTCTCAGTTGAGTAATACTCTCTCAGTCTAGTAACAATCTCTCAGTTTAGTAACACTCTCTCAGTTTAGTAATACTCTCTCAGTTTAGTAATACTCTCTCAGTTGAGTTAAACTCTCTCAGTTTAGTAATACTCTCTCAGTTGAGTAATAATCTCTGAGTTTAGTAACCCTCTCTCAGTTGAGTAATACTCTCTCAGTTTAGTAATACTCTCTCAGTCTTGTAATACTCTCTCAGCTCTCTCAGTTTAGTAATACTCTCTCAGTTTAGTAATATTCTCTCAGTTTAGTAATACTCTCTCAGTTGAGTTAAACTCTCTCAATTTAGTAATACTCTCTCAGTTGAGTAATAATCTCCATTGAGTAATATTATATCAGTTTAGTAAAACTCTCTCAGTTTAGTAATACTCTCTCAGTTGAGTAATACTCTCTCAGTTTAGTAATACTATCTCAGTTTTGTAATACTCTCTCAGTTGAGTATTACTCTCTCATTTTAGTAAAACTGTCTCAGTTTAGTAATACTCTCTCAGTTTAGTAATACTCTCTCAGTTTAGTAATACTCTCTCAGTTTAGTAAAACTATCTCAGTTTTGTAATACTCTCTCGGTTGAGTAATATTCTCTCAGTTTAGTAACAGTCTCTCAGTTTAGTAATACTCTCTCGGTTTAGTAATACTCTCTCAGTTGAGTAATAATCTCTCTGTCGAGTAATACTCTCTCAGTTTAGTAAAACTCTCTCAGTTTAGTAATACTCTCTCAGTTGAGTAATACTCTCTCAGTCTAGTAATACTCTCTCAGTTGAGTAATACTCTCTCAGTCTAGTAAATACTCTCTCGGTTTAGTAATACTCTCTCAGTTTAGTAATACTCTCTCAGTTGAGTAATAATCTCTCAGTTTAGTAACACTCTCTCAGTTTAGTAATATTCTCTCAGTTTAGTAATATTCTCTCAGTTTAGTAATATTCTCTCAGCTCTCTCAGTTTAGTAATATTCTATCAGTTTAGTAATATTCTCTCAGTTTAGTAATACTCTCTCGGGTTAGTAATACTCTCTCAGTTTAGTAACACTCTCTCAGTTTAGTAATACTCTCTCAGTCGTGTAATACTCTGTCAGCTCTCTCAGTTTAGTAATACTCTCTCAGTTTAGTAATATTCTCTCAGTTTAGTAATAATCTCTCAGTTTAGTAACACTCTCTCAGTTTAGTAATATTCTCTCAGTTTAGTAATATTCTCTCAGTTTAGTAATATTCTCTCAGCTCTCTCAGTTTGGTAATATTCTCTCAGTTGAGTAATATTCTCTCAGTTTAGTAACACTCTCTCAGTTTAGTAATACTCTCTCAGTTGAGTAATACTCTCTCAGTTTAGTAATACTCTCTCAGTTGAGTAATACTCTCTGAGTTTAGTAACACTCTCTCAGTTGAGTAATACTCTCTCAGTTTAGTAACTCTCTCAGTTTAGTAATACTCTCTCAGTTTAGTAATATTCTCTCAGTTTAGTAAAATTCTCTCAGCTCTCTCAGTTTAGTAATACGCTCTCAGTTTAGTAATATTCTCTCAGTTTAGTAATACTCTCTCAGTCTAGTAACACTCTCTCAGTTTAGTAATACTCTCTCAGTTTACTACTACTCTCTCAGTTGAGTAATATTCTCTCCGTTTAGTAAACCTCTCTCAGTTTAGTAATACTATCTCAGTTGAGTAATACTCTCTCAGTCTAGTAACACTCTCTCAGTTTAGTAATACTCTCTCAGTTCAGTAATACTCTCTCAGTTGAGCAATACTCTCTCCATTGAGTAATATTATATCAGTTTAGTAAAACTCTCTCAGTTTAGTAATACTCTCTCAGTTGAGTAATACTCTCTCAGTTTAGTAATACTATCTCAGTTTTGTAATACTCTCTCAGTTGAGTATTACTCTCTCATTTTAGTAAAACTGTCTCAGTTTAGTAATACTCTCTCAGTTTAGTAATACTCTCTCAGTTTAGTAATACTCTCTCAGTTTAGTAAAACTATCTCAGTTTTGTAATACTCTCTCGGTTGAGTAATATTCTCTCAGTTTAGTAACAGTCTCTCAGTTTAGTAATACTCTCTCGGTTTAGTAATACTCTCTCAGTTGAGTAATAATCTCTCTGTCGAGTAATACTCTCTCAGTTTAGTAAAACTCTCTCAGTTTAGTAATACTCTCTCAGTTGAGTAATACTCTCTCAGTCTAGTAATACTCTCTCAGTTGAGTAATACTCTCTCAGTCTAGTAAATACTCTCTCGGTTTAGTAATACTCTCTCAGTTTAGTAATACTCTCTCAGTTGAGTAATAATCTCTCAGTTTAGTAACACTCTCTCAGTTTAGTAATATTCTCTCAGTTTAGTAATATTCTCTCAGTTTAGTAATATTCTCTCAGCTCTCTCAGTTTAGTAATATTCTATCAGTTTAGTAATATTCTCTCAGTTTAGTAATACTCTCTCGGGTTAGTAATACTCTCTCAGTTTAGTAACACTCTCTCAGTTTAGTAATACTCTCTCAGTCGTGTAATACTCTGTCAGCTCTCTCAGTTTAGTAATACTCTCTCGGGTTAGTAATACTCTCTCAGTTTAGTAAAACTCTCTCAGTTTAGTAATACTCTCTCAGTCTTGTAATACTCTCTCAGCTCTCTCAGTTTTGTAATACTCTCTCAGTTGAGTAATAATCTCTCAGTTGAGTAATATTCTCTCAGTTTAGTAACACTCTCTCAGTTTAGTAATACTCTCTCAGTCTAGTAACAATCTCTCAGTTTAGTAACACTCTCTCAGTTTAGTAATACTCTCTCAGTTTAGTAATACTCTCTCAGTTGAGTTAAACTCTCTCAGTTTAGTAATACTCTCTCAGTTGAGTAATAATCTCTGAGTTTAGTAACCCTCTCTCAGTTGAGTAATACTCTCTCAGTTTAGTAATACTCTCTCAGTCTTGTAATACTCTCTCAGCTCTCTCAGTTTAGTAATACTCTCTCAGTTTAGTAATATTCTCTCAGTTTAGTAATACTCTCTCAGTTGAGTTAAACTCTCTCAATTTAGTAATACTCTCTCAGTTGAGTAATAATCTCTGAGTTTAGTAACACTCTCTCAGTTGAGTAATACTCTCCCAGTTGAGTAATACTCTCTCAGTTGAGTAATACTCTCTCAGTTGAGTAATACTCTCTCAGTTTTGTAATACTCTCTTAGTTGAGTAATATTCTCTCAGTGTAGTCACACTCTCTCAGTTTAGTAATACTCTCTCAGTTGAGTAATACTCTCTCAGTTTAGTAATACTCACTCAGTTGAGTAATACTCTCTGAGTCTATTAACACTCTCCCAGTTTAGTAAAACTGTCTCAGTTTAGTAATACTCTCTCTGTTTAGGAATACTCTCTCAGTTTAGTAATATTCTCTCAGTTTAGTAATATTCTCTCAGCTCTCTCAGTTTAGTAATATTCTCTCAGTTTAGTAAACCTCTCTCAGTTTAGTAATAATCTCTCAGTTGAGTAATAATCTCTCTGTTGAGTAATACTCTCTCAGTTTAGTAATACTCTCTCAGTTTAGTAATACTCTCTCAGTTGAGTAATACTCTCTCAGTCTAGTAATACTCTCTCAGTTGAGTAATATTCTCTCAGTTTAGTAACACTCTCTCCGTTGAGTAATATTCTATCAGTTTAGTAATACTCTCTCAGTCGAGTAATACTCTCTCAGTCTAGTAACACTCTCTCAGTTTAGTAATATTCTCTCAGTTCAGTAATACTCTCTCAGTTGAGCAATAATCTCTCCATTGAGTAATATTATATCAGTTTAGTAAAACTCTCTCAGTTTATTAATACTCTCTCTGTTGAGTAATACTCTCTCAGTTTGGTAACACTCTCTCAGTTAAGTAATACTCTCTCTGTTTAGTAATACTCTCTCAGTTGAGTTATATTATCTCAGTTTAGTAATATTATCTCAACTCACTCAGTTTAGTAATACTCTCTCAGTTTAGTAATATTCTCTCAGTTTAGTAATACTCTCTCAGTTTAGTAATATTCTCTCAGTTTAGTAATATTCTCTCAGTTTAGTAATATTCTCTCAGTTTAGTAATACTCTCTCAGTTGAGTAATACTCTGTCAGTCTAGTAATACTCTATCAGTTGAGTAATATTCTCTCAGTTTAGTAACACTCTCTCCGTTGAGTAATACTCTCTCAGTTTAGTAATACTCTCTCAGTTTAGTAATACTCTCTCAGTTTAGTAATACTCTCTCAGTTTAGTAAGACTCTCTCAGTTCAGTAATACTCTCTCAGTTGAGCAATAATCTCTCCATTGAGTAATATTATATCAGTTGAGTAATACTCTCTCAGTTTAGTAATACTCGCTCAGTTTTGTAATACTCTCTCGGTTGAGTAATATTTTCTCAGTTTAGTAACACTCTCTCAGTTTAGTAATACTCTCTAAGTTGAGTATTACTCTCTCAGTTTAGTAAAGCTGTCTCAGTTTAGTAATACTCTCTCAGTTTAGTAATATTCTCTCAGTTTAGTAACACTCTCTCAGTTTAGTAATACTCTCTCAGTTGAGTATTACTCTCTCAGTTTAGTAAAACTGTCTCAGTTTAGTAATACTCTCTCAGTTTAGTAATATTCTCTCAGTTTAGTAATATTCTCTCAGTTTAGTAATATTCTCTCAGCTCTCTCAGTTTAGTAATATTCTCTCAGTTTAGTAATATTCTCTCAGTTTAGTACTACTCTCTCGGGTTAGTAATACTCTCTCAGTTTAGTAATACTCTCTCAGTTTAGTAATACTCTCTCAGTTTAGTAATACTCTCTCAGCTCTCTCAGTTTAGTAATACTCTCTCAGTTTAGTAATATTCTCTCAGTTTAGTAATATTCTCTCAGTTTAGTAATACTCTCTCTGTTTAGGAATACTCTCTCAGTTTAGTAATATTCTCTCAGTTTAGTAATATTCTCTCAGCTCTCTCAGTTTAGTAATATTCTCTCAGTTTAGTAAACCTCTCTCAGTTTAGTAATAATCTCTCAGTTGAGTAATAATCTCTCTGTTGAGTAATACTCTCTCAGTTTAGTAATACTCTCTCAGTTTAGTAATACTCTCTCAGTTGAGTAATACTCTCTCAGTCTAGTAATACTCTCTCAGTTGAGTAATATTCTCTCAGTTTAGTAACACTCTCTCCGTTGAGTAATATTCTATCAGTTTAGTAATACTCTCTCAGTCGAGTAATACTCTCTCAGTCTAGTAACACTCTCTCAGTTTAGTAATATTCTCTCAGTTCAGTAATACTCTCTCAGTTGAGCAATAATCTCTCCATTGAGTAATATTATATCAGTTTAGTAAAACTCTCTCAGTTTATTAATACTCTCTCTGTTGAGTAATACTCTCTCAGTTTGGTAACACTCTCTCAGTTAAGTAATACTCTCTCTGTTTAGTAATACTCTCTCAGGTGAGTTATATTATCTCAGTTTAGTAATATTATCTCAACTCACTCAGTTTAGTAATACTCTCTCAGTTTAGTAATATTCTCTCAGTTTAGTAATACTCTCTCAGTTTAGTAATATTCTCTCAGTTTAGTAATATTCTCTCAGTTTAGTAATATTCTCTCAGTTTAGTAATACTCTCTCAGTTGAGTAATACTCTGTCAGTCTAGTAATACTCTATCAGTTGAGTAATATTCTCTCAGTTTAGTAACACTCTCTCCGTTGAGTAATATTCTATCAGTTTAGTAATACTCTCTCAGTTTAGTAATACTCTCTCAGTCTAGTAACACTCTCTCAGTTTAGTAAGACTCTCTCAGTTTAGTAATACTCTCTCAGTTTAGTAATACTCTCTCAGTTGAGTAATACTCTCTCAGTTTAGTAATACTCTCTCAGTTTAGTAATACTCGCTCAGTTTTGTAATACTCTCTCGGTTGAGTAATATTTTCTCAGTTTAGTAACACTCTCTCAGTTTAGTAATACTCTCTAAGTTGAGTATTACTCTCTCAGTTTAGTAAAGCTGTCTCAGTTTAGTAATACTCTCTCAGTTTAGTAATATTCTCTCAGTTTAGTAACACTCTCTCAGTTTAGTAATACTCTCTCAGTTGAGTATTACTCTCTCAGTTTAGTAAAACTGTCTCAGTTTAGTAATACTCTCTCAGTTTAGTAATATTCTCTCAGTTTAGTAATATTCTCTCAGTTTAGTAATATTCTCTCAGCTCTCTCAGTTTAGTAATATTCTCTCAGTTTAGTAATATTCTCTCAGTTTAGTACTACTCTCTCGGGTTAGTAATACTCTCTCAGTTTAGTAAAACTCTCTCAGTTTAGTAATACTCTCTCAGTCTTGTAATACTCTCTCAGCTCTCTCAGTTTTGTAATACTCTCTCAGTTGAGTAATAATCTCTCAGTTGAGTAATATTCTCTCAGTTTAGTAACACTCTCTCAGTTTAGTAATACTCTCTCAGTCTAGTAACACTCTCTCAGTTTAGTAACACTCTCTCAGTTTAGTAATACTCTCTCAGTCTAGTAATATTCTCTCAGTTTAGTAACACTCTCTCAGTTTAGTAACACTCTCTCCGTTGAGTAATATTCTATCAGTTTAGTAATACTCTCTCAGTTGAGTAATACTCTCTCAGTATAGTAACACTCTCTCAGTATAGTAACACTCTCTCAGCTTAGTAATACTCTCTCAGTTGAGTAATAATCTCTCCATTGAGTAATATTATATAAGTTTAGTAAAACTCTCTCAGTTTAGTAATACTCTCTCAGTTTGGTAACACTCTCTCAGTTAAGTAATACTCTCTCTGTTTAGTAATACTCTCTCAGTTGAGTTATATTATCTCAGTTTAGTAATATTATCTCAACTCACTCAGTTTAGTAATACTCTCTCAGTTTAGTAATATTCTCTCAGTTTAGTAATACTCTCTCAGTTTAGTAATATTCTCTCAGTTTAGTAATATTCTCTCAGTTTAGTAATATTCTCTCAGTTTAGTAATACTCTCTCAGTTGAGTAATACTCTCTCAGTCTAGTAATACTCTATCAGTTGAGTAATATTCTCTCAGTTTAGTAACACTCTCTCCGTTGAGTAATATTCTATCAGTTTAGTAATACTCTCTCAGTCGAGTAATACTCTCTCAGTCTAGTAACACTCTCTCAGTTTAGTAATACTCTCTCAGTTCAGTAATACTCTCTCAGTTGAGCAATAATCTCTCCATTGAGTAATATTATATCAGTTTAGTAAAACTCTCTCAGTTTAGTAATACTCTCTCAGTTGAGTAATACTCTCTCAGTTTAGTAATACTCGCTCAGTTTTGTAATACTCTCTCGGTTGAGTAATATTTTCTCAGTTTAGTAACGCTCTCTCAGTTTAGTAATACTCTCTAAGTTGAGTATTACTCTCTCAGTTTAGTAAAGCTGTCTCAGTTTAGTAATACTCTCTCAGTTTAGTAATACTCTCTCAGTCTTGTAATACTCTCTCAGCTCTCTCAGTTTTGTAATACTCTCTCAGTTGAGTAATAATCTCTCAGTTGAGTAATATTCTCTCAGTTTAGTAACACTCTCTCAGTTTAGTAATACTCTCTCAGTCTAGTAACACTCTCTCAGTTTAGTAACACTCTCTCAGTTTAGTAATACTCTCTCAGTCTAGTAACACTCTCTCAGTTTAGTAACACTCTCTCAGTTTAGTAATACTCTCTCAGTTGAGTAATACTCTCTCAGTTGAGTAATACTCTCTCAGTTGAGTAATATTCTCTCAGTTTAGTAACACTCTCTCAGTTTAGTAACACTCTCTCCGTTGAGTAATATTCTATCAGTTTAGTAATACTCTCTCAGTTGAGTAATACTCTCTCAGTATAGTAACACTCTCTCAGTATAGTAACACTCTCTTAGCTTAGTAATACTCTCTCAGTTGAGTAATAATCTCTCCATTGAGTAATATTATATAAGTTTAGTAAAAACTCTCTCAGTTTAGTAATACTCTCTCAGTTTGGTAACACTCTCTCAGTTAAGTAATACTCTCTCTGTTTAGTAATACTCTCTCAGTTGAGTTATATTATCTCAGTTTAGTAATATTATCTCAACTCACTCAGTTTAGTAATACTCTCTCAGTTTAGTAATATTCTCTCAGTTTAGTAATACTCTCTCAGTTTAGTAATATTCTCTCAGTTTAGTAATATTCTCTCAGTTTAGTAATATTCTCTCAGTTTAGTGATACTCTCTCAGTTGAGTAATACTCTCTCAGTCTAGTAATACTCTATCAGTTGAGTAATATTCTCTCAGTTTAGTAACACTCTCTCCGTTGAGTAATATTCTATCAGTTTAGTAATACTCTCTCAGTCGAGTAATACTCTCTCAGTCTAGTAACACTCTCTCAGTTTAGTAATACTCTCTCAGTTCAGTAATACTCTCTCGGTTTAGTAATACTCTCTCAGTTGAGTAATAATCTCTCTGTCGAGTAATACTCTCTCAGTTTAGTAAAACTCTCTCAGTTTAGTAATACTCTCTCAGTTGAGTAATACTCTCTCAGTCTAGTAATACTCTCTCAGTTGAGTAATACTCTCTCAGTCTAGTAAATACTCTCTCGGTTTAGTAATACTCTCTCAGTTTAGTAATACTCTCTCAGTTGAGTAATAATCTCTCAGTTTAGTAACACTCTCTCAGTTTAGTAATATTCTCTCAGTTTAGTAATATTCTCTCAGTTTAGTAATATTCTCTCAGCTCTCTCAGTTTAGTAATATTCTATCAGTTTAGTAATATTCTCTCAGTTTAGTAATACTCTCTCGGGTTAGTAATACTCTCTCAGTTTAGTAACACTCTCTCAGTTTAGTAATACTCTCTCAGTCGTGTAATACTCTGTCAGCTCTCTCAGTTTAGTAATACTCTCTCAGTTTAGTAATATTCTCTCAGTTTAGTAATAATCTCTCAGTTTAGTAACACTCTCTCAGTTTAGTAATATTCTCTCAG
Source organism: Salvelinus alpinus (assembly GCF_045679555.1). NCBI lineage: Eukaryota > Metazoa > Chordata > Actinopteri > Salmoniformes > Salmonidae > Salvelinus > Salvelinus alpinus. Next base: position 46,220,719 of record NC_092107.1, on the reverse strand, counting down.
TTTAGTAATATTCTCTCAGTTTAGTAATATTCTCTCAGCTCTCTCAGTTTAGTAATATTCTCTCAGTTGAGTAATATTCTCTCAGTTTAGTAACACTCTCTCAGTTTAGTAATACTCTCTCAGTTGAGTAATACTCTCTCAGTTTAGTAATACTCTCTCAGTTGAGTAATACTCTCTGAGTTTAGTAACACTCTCTCAGTTGAGTAATACTCTCTCAGTTTAGTAACTCTCTCAGTTTAGTAATACTCTCTCAGTTTAGTAATATTCTCTCAGTTTAGTAAAATTCTCTCAGCTCTCTCAGTTTAGTAATACGCTCTCAGTTTAGTAATATTCTCTCAGTTTAGTAATACTCTCTCAGTCTAGTAACACTCTCTCAGTTTAGTAATACTCTCTCAGTTTACTACTACTCTCTCAGTTGAGTAATATTCTCTCCGTTTAGTAAACCTCTCTCAGTTTAGTAATACTATCTCAGTTGAGTAATACTCTCTCAGTCTAGTAACACTCTCTCAGTTTAGTAATACTCTCTCAGTTCAGTAATACTCTCTCAGTTGAGCAATACTCTCTCCATTGAGTAATATTATATCAGTTTAGTAAAACTCTCTCAGTTTAGTAATACTCTCTCAGTTGAGTAATACTCTCTCAGTTTAGTAATACTATCTCAGTTTTGTAATACTCTCTCAGTTGAGTATTACTCTCTCATTTTAGTAAAACTGTCTCAGTTTAGTAATACTCTCTCAGTTTAGTAATACTCTCTCAGTTTAGTAATACTCTCTCAGTTTAGTAAAACTATCTCAGTTTTGTAATACTCTCTCGGTTGAGTAATATTCTCTCAGTTTAGTAACAGTCTCTCAGTTTAGTAATACTCTCTCGGTTTAGTAATACTCTCTCAGTTGAGTAATAATCTCTCTGTCGAGTAATACTCTCTCAGTTTAGTAAAACTCTCTCAGTTTAGTAATACTCTCTCAGTTGAGTAATACTCTCTCAGTCTAGTAATACTCTCTCAGTTGAGTAATACTCTCTCAGTCTAGTAAATACTCTCTCGGTTTAGTAATACTCTCTCAGTTTAGTAATACTCTCTCAGTTGAGTAATAATCTCTCAGTTTAGTAACACTCTCTCAGTTTAGTAATATTCTCTCAGTTTAGTAATATTCTCTCAGTTTAGTAATATTCTCTCAGCTCTCTCAGTTTAGTAATATTCTATCAGTTTAGTAATATTCTCTCAGTTTAGTAATACTCTCTCGGGTTAGTAATACTCTCTCAGTTTAGTAACACTCTCTCAGTTTAGTAATACTCTCTCAGTCGTGTAATACTCTGTCAGCTCTCTCAGTTTAGTAATACTCTCTCGGGTTAGTAATACTCTCTCAGTTTAGTAAAACTCTCTCAGTTTAGTAATACTCTCTCAGTCTTGTAATACTCTCTCAGCTCTCTCAGTTTTGTAATACTCTCTCAGTTGAGTAATAATCTCTCAGTTGAGTAATATTCTCTCAGTTTAGTAACACTCTCTCAGTTTAGTAATACTCTCTCAGTCTAGTAACAATCTCTCAGTTTAGTAACACTCTCTCAGTTTAGTAATACTCTCTCAGTTTAGTAATACTCTCTCAGTTGAGTTAAACTCTCTCAGTTTAGTAATACTCTCTCAGTTGAGTAATAATCTCTGAGTTTAGTAACCCTCTCTCAGTTGAGTAATACTCTCTCAGTTTAGTAATACTCTCTCAGTCTTGTAATACTCTCTCAGCTCTCTCAGTTTAGTAATACTCTCTCAGTTTAGTAATATTCTCTCAGTTTAGTAATACTCTCTCAGTTGAGTTAAACTCTCTCAATTTAGTAATACTCTCTCAGTTGAGTAATAATCTCTGAGTTTAGTAACACTCTCTCAGTTGAGTAATACTCTCCCAGTTGAGTAATACTCTCTCAGTTGAGTAATACTCTCTCAGTTGAGTAATACTCTCTCAGTTTTGTAATACTCTCTTAGTTGAGTAATATTCTCTCAGTGTAGTCACACTCTCTCAGTTTAGTAATACTCTCTCAGTTGAGTAATACTCTCTCAGTTGAGTAATACTCTCTCAGTTTTGTAATACTCTCTTAGTTGAGTAATATTCTCTCAGTGTAGTCACACTCTCTCAGTTTAGTAATACTCTCTCAGTTGAGTAATACTCTCTCAGTTTAGTAATACTCACTCAGTTGAGTAATACTCTCTGAGTCTATTAACACTCTCCCAGTTTAGTAAAACTGTCTCAGTTTAGTAATACTCTCTCTGTTTAGGAATACTCTCTCAGTTTAGTAATATTCTCTCAGTTTAGTAATATTCTCTCAGCTCTCTCAGTTTAGTAATATTCTCTCAGTTTAGTAAACCTCTCTCAGTTTAGTAATAATCTCTCAGTTGAGTAATAATCTCTCTGTTGAGTAATACTCTCTCAGTTTAGTAATACTCTCTCAGTTTAGTAATACTCTCTCAGTTGAGTAATACTCTCTCAGTCTAGTAATACTCTCTCAGTTGAGTAATATTCTCTCAGTTTAGTAACACTCTCTCCGTTGAGTAATATTCTATCAGTTTAGTAATACTCTCTCAGTCGAGTAATACTCTCTCAGTCTAGTAACACTCTCTCAGTTTAGTAATATTCTCTCAGTTCAGTAATACTCTCTCAGTTGAGCAATAATCTCTCCATTGAGTAATATTATATCAGTCTAGTAAAACTCTCTCAGTTTATTAATACTCTCTCTGTTGAGTAATACTCTCTCAGTTTGGTAACACTCTCTCAGTTAAGTAATACTCTCTCTGTTTAGTAATACTCTCTCAGTTGAGTTATATTATCTCAGTTTAGTAATATTATCTCAACTCACTCAGTTTAGTAATACTCTCTCAGTTTAGTAATATTCTCTCAGTTTAGTAATACTCTCTCAGTTTAGTAATATTCTCTCAGTTTAGTAATATTCTCTCAGTTTAGTAATATTCTCTCAGTTTAGTAATACTCTCTCAGTTGAGTAATACTCTGTCAGTCTAGTAATACTCTATCAGTTGAGTAATATTCTCTCAGTTTAGTAACACTCTCTCCGTTGAGTAATATTCTATCAGTTTAGTAATACTCTCTCAGTCGAGTAATACTATCTCAGTCTAGTAACACTCTCTCAGTTTAGTAATACTCTCTAAGTTGAGTATTACTCTCTCAGTTTAGTAAAGCTGTCTCAGTTTAGTAATACTCTCTCAGTTTAGTAATATTCTCTCAGTTTAGTAACACTCTCTCAGTTTAGTAATACTCTCTCAGTTGAGTATTACTCTCTCAGTTTAGTAAAACTGTCTCAGTTTAGTAATACTCTCTCAGTTTAGTAATATTCTCTCAGTTTAGTAATATTCTCTCAGTTTAGTAATATTCTCTCAGCTCTCTCAGTTTAGTAATATTCTCTCAGTTTAGTAATATTCTCTCAGTTTAGTACTACTCTCTCGGGTTAGTAATACTCTCTCAGTTTAGTAATACTCTCTCAGTTTAGTAATATTCTCTCAGTTTTGTAATACTCTCTCAGCTCTCTCAGTTTTGTAATACTCTCTCAGTTTAGTAATACTCTCTCAGTTGAGTAATACTCTCTGAGTCTATTAACACTCTCCCAGTTTAGTAAAACTGTCTCAGTTTAGTAATACTCTCTCTGTTTAGGAATACTCTCTCAGTTTAGTAATATTCTCTCAGTTTAGTAATATTCTCTCAGCTCTCTCAGTTTAGTAATATTCTCTCAGTTTAGTAAACCTCTCTCAGTTTAGTAATAATCTCTCAGTTGAGTAATAATCTCTCTGTTGAGTAATACTCTCTCAGTTTAGTAATACTCTCTCAGTTTAGTAATACTCTCTCAGTTGAGTAATACTCTCTCAGTCTAGTAATACTCTCTCAGTTGAGTAATATTCTCTCAGTTTAGTAACACTCTCTCCGTTGAGTAATATTCTATCAGTTTAGTAATACTCTCTCAGTCGAGTAATACTCTCTCAGTCTAGTAACACTCTCTCAGTTTAGTAATATTCTCTCAGTTCAGTAATACTCTCTCAGTTGAGCAATAATCTCTCCATTGAGTAATATTATATCAGTTTAGTAAAACTCTCTCAGTTTAGTAATACTCTCTCAGTTGAGTAATACTCTCTCAGTTTAGTAATACTCTCTCAGTTTAGTAATACTCTCTCTGTTTAGTAATACTCTCTCAGGTGAGTTATATTATCTCAGTTTAGTAATATTATCTCAACTCACTCAGTTTAGTAATACTCTCTCAGTTTAGTAATATTCTCTCAGTTTAGTAATACTCTCTCAGTTTAGTAATATTCTCTCAGTTTAGTAATATTCTCTCAGTTTAGTAATATTCTCTCAGTTTAGTAATACTCTCTCAGTTGAGTAATACTCTGTCAGTCTAGTAATACTCTATCAGTTGAGTAATATTCTCTCAGTTTAGTAACACTCTCTCCGTTGAGTAATATTCTATCAGTTTAGTAATACTCTCTCAGTCGAGTAATACTATCTCAGTCTAGTAACACTCTCTCAGTTTAGTAAGACTCTCTCAGTTCAGTAATACTCTCTCAGTTGAGCAATAATCTCTCCATTGAGTAATATTATATCAGTTGAGTAATACTCTCTCAGTTTAGTAATACTCGCTCAGTTTTGTAATACTCTCTCGGTTGAGTAATATTTTCTCAGTTTAGTAACACTCTCTCAGTTTAGTAATACTCTCTAAGTTGAGTATTACTCTCTCAGTTTAGTAAAGCTGTCTCAGTTTAGTAATACTCTCTCAGTTTAGTAATATTCTCTCAGTTTAGTAACACTCTCTCAGTTTAGTAATACTCTCTCAGTTGAGTATTACTCTCTCAGTTTAGTAAAACTGTCTCAGTTTAGTAATACTCTCTCAGTTTAGTAATATTCTCTCAGTTTAGTAATATTCTCTCAGTTTAGTAATATTCTCTCAGCTCTCTCAGTTTAGTAATATTCTCTCAGTTTAGTAATATTCTCTCAGTTTAGTACTACTCTCTCGGGTTAGTAATACTCTCTCAGTTTAGTAAAACTCTCTCAGTTTAGTAATACTCTCTCAGTCTTGTAATACTCTCTCAGCTCTCTCAGTTTTGTAATACTCTCTCAGTTGAGTAATAATCTCTCAGTTGAGTAATATTCTCTCAGTTTAGTAACACTCTCTCAGTTTAGTAATACTCTCTCAGTCTAGTAACACTCTCTCAGTTTAGTAACACTCTCTCAGTTTAGTAATACTCTCTCAGTCTAGTAATATTCTCTCAGTTTAGTAACACTCTCTCAGTTTAGTAACACTCTCTCCGTTTAGTAATATTCTATCAGTTTAGTAATACTCTCTCAGTTGAGTAATACTCTCTCAGTATAGTAACACTCTCTCAGTATAGTAACACTCTCTCAGCTTAGTAATACTCTCTCAGTTGAGTAATAATCTCTCCATTGAGTAATATTATATAAGTTTAGTAAAACTCTCTCAGTTTAGTAATACTCTCTCAGTTTGGTAACACTCTCTCAGTTAAGTAATACTCTCTCTGTTTAGTAATACTCTCTCAGTTGAGTTATATTATCTCAGTTTAGTAATATTATCTCAACTCACTCAGTTTAGTAATACTCTCTCAGTTTAGTAATATTCTCTCAGTTTAGTAATACTCTCTCAGTTTAGTAATATTCTCTCAGTTTAGTAATATTCTCTCAGTTTAGTAATACTCTCTCAGTTGAGTAATACTCTCTCAGTCTAGTAATACTCTATCAGTTGAGTAATATTCTCTCAGTTTAGTAACACTCTCTCCGTTGAGTAATATTCTATCAGTTTAGTAATACTCTCTCAGTCGAGTAATACTCTCTCAGTCTAGTAACACTCTCTCAGTTTAGTAATACTCTCTCAGTTCAGTAATACTCTCTCAGTTGAGCAATAATCTCTCCATTGAGTAATATTATATCAGTTTAGTAAAACTCTCTCAGTTTAGTAATACTCTCTCAGTTGAGTAATACTCTCTCAGTTTAGTAATACTCGCTCAGTTTTGTAATACTCTCTCGGTTGAGTAATATTTTCTCAGTTTAGTAACGCTCTCTCAGTTTAGTAATACTCTCTAAGTTGAGTATTACTCTCTCAGTTTAGTAAAGCTGTCTCAGTTTAGTAATACTCTCTCAGTTTAGTAATACTCTCTCAGTCTTGTAATACTCTCTCAGCTCTCTCAGTTTTGTAATACTCTCTCAGTTGAGTAATAATCTCTCAGTTGAGTAATATTCTCTCAGTTTAGTAACACTCTCTCAGTTTAGTAATACTCTCTCAGTCTAGTAACACTCTCTCAGTTTAGTAACACTCTCTCAGTTTAGTAATACTCTCTCAGTCTAGTAACACTCTCTCAGTTTAGTAACACTCTCTCAGTTTAGTAATACTCTCTCAGTTGAGTAATACTCTCTCAGTTGAGTAATACTCTCTCAGTTGAGTAATATTCTCTCAGTTTAGTAACACTCTCTCAGTTTAGTAACACTCTCTCCGTTGAGTAATATTCTATCAGTTTAGTAATACTCTCTCAGTTGAGTAATACTCTCTCAGTATAGTAACACTCTCTCAGTATAGTAACACTCTCTTAGCTTAGTAATACTCTCTCAGTTGAGTAATAATCTCTCCATTGAGTAATATTATATAAGTTTAGTAAAAACTCTCTCAGTTTAGTAATACTCTCTCAGTTTGGTAACACTCTCTCAGTTAAGTAATACTCTCTCTGTTTAGTAATACTCTCTCAGTTGAGTTATATTATCTCAGTTTAGTAATATTATCTCAACTCACTCAGTTTAGTAATACTCTCTCAGTTTAGTAATATTCTCTCAGTTTAGTAATACTCTCTCAGTTTAGTAATATTCTCTCAGTTTAGTAATATTCTCTCAGTTTAGTAATATTCTCTCAGTTTAGTGATACTCTCTCAGTTGAGTAATACTCTCTCAGTCTAGTAATACTCTATCAGTTGAGTAATATTCTCTCAGTTTAGTAACACTCTCTCCGTTGAGTAATATTCTATCAGTTTAGTAATACTCTCTCAGTCGAGTAATACTCTCTCAGTCTAGTAACACTCTCTCAGTTTAGTAATACTCTCTCAGTTCAGTAATACTCTCTCAGTTGAGCAATAATCTCTCCATTGAGTAATATTATATCAGTTTAGTAAAACTCTCTCAGTTTAGTAATACTCTCTCAGTTGAGTAATACTCTCTCAGTTTAGTAATACTCGCTCAGTTTTGTAATACTCTCTCGGTTGAGTAATATTTTCTCAGTTTAGTAACGCTCTCTCAGTTTAGTAATACTCTCTAAGTTGAGTATTACTCTCTCAGTTTAGTAAAGCTGTCTCAGTTTAGTAATACTCTCTCAGTTTAGTAATATTGTCTCAGTTTAGTAACACTCTCTCAGTTTAGTAATACTCTCTCAGTTGAGTATTACTCTCTCAGTTTAGTAAAACTGTCTCAGTTTAGTAATACTCTCTCAGTTTAGTAATATTCTCTCAGTTTAGTAATATTCTCTCAGTTTAGTAATATTCTCTCAGCTCTCTCAGTTTAGTAATATTCTCTCAGTTTAGTAATATTCTCTCAGTTTAGTAATACTCTCTCGGGTTAGTAATACTCTCTCAGTTTAGTAAAACTCTCTCAGTTTAGTAATACTCTCTCAGTCTTGTAATACTCTCTCAGCTCTCTCAGTTTTGTAATACTCTCTCAGTTGAGTAATAATCTCTCAGTTGAGTAATATTCTCTCAGTTTAGTAACACTCTCTCAGTTTAGTAATACTCTCTCAGTCTAGTAACACTCTCTGTTTAGTAACACTCTCTCAGTTTAGTAATACTCTCTCAGTTTAGTAATACTCTCTCAGTCTAGTAACACTCTCTCAGTTTAGTAACACTCTCTCAGTTTAGTAATACTCTCTCAGTTTAGTAATACTCTCTCAGTTTAGTAATACTCTCTCAGTTGAGTAATAATCTCTGAGTTTAGTAACCCTCTCTCAGTTGAGTAATACTCTCTCAGTTGAGTAATACTCTCTCAGTTTTGTAATACTCTCTCAGTTGAGTAATATTCTCTCAGTTTAGTAACACTCTCTCAGTTTAGTAATACTCTCTCAGTTGAGTAATAGTCTCTCAGTTTAGTAATACTCTCTCAGTTGAGTAATACTCTCTGAGTTTAGTAACACTCTCTCAGTTGAGTAATACTATCTCAGTTTAGTAATACTCTCTCAGTTTAGTAATACTCTCTCAGTTTAGTAATATTCTCTCAGTTTAGTAAAATTCTCTCAGCTCTCTCAGTTTAGTAATACGCTCTCAGTTTAGTAATATTCTCTCAGTTTAGTAATACTCTCTCAGTCTAGTAACACTCTCTCAGTTTAGTAATACTCTCTCAGTTTACTACTACTCTCTCAGTTGAGTAATATTCTCTCCGTTTAGTAAACCTCTCTCAGTTTAGTAATACTATCTCAGTTGAGTAATACTCTCTCAGTCTAGTAACACTCTCTCAGTTTAGTAATACTCTCTCAGTTCAGTAATACTCTCTCAGTTGAGCAATAATCTCTCCATTGAGTAATATTATATCAGTTTAGTAATACTCTCTCAGTTTAGTAATACTCTCTCAGTTTAGTAATACTCCCTCAGTTTTGTAATACTCTCTCAGTTGAGTATTACTCTCTCATTTTAGTAAAACTGTCTCAGTTTAGTAATACTCTCTCAGTTTAGTAATACTCTCTCAGTTTAGTAAAACTATCTCAGTTTTGTAATACTCTCTCGGTTGAGTAATACTCTCTCAGTTTAGTAACAGTCTCTCAGTTTAGTAATACTCTCTCGGTTTAGTAATACTCTCTCAGTTGAGTAATAATCTCTCTGTCGAGTAATACTCTCTCAGTTTAGTAAAACTCTCTCAGTTTAGTAATACTCTCTCAGTTTAGTAATACTCTCTCAGTTTAGTAATACTCTCTCAGTTTAGTAATACTCTCTCAGTCTAGTAAAACTCTCTCGGTTTAGTAATACTCTCTCAGTTTAGTAATACTCTCTCAGTTGAGTAATAATCTCTCAGTTTAGTAACACTCTCTCAGTTTAGTAATATTCTCTCAGTTTAGTAATATTCTCTCAGTTTAGTAATATTCTCTCAGCTCTCTCAGTTTAGTAATATTCTCTCAGTTTAGTAATATTCTCTCAGTTTAGTAATACTCTCTCGGGTTAGTAATACTCTCTCAGTTTAGTAAAACTCTCTCAGTTTAGTAATACTCTCTCAGTCTTGTAATACTCTCTCAGCTCTCTCAGTTTTGTAATACTCTCTCAGTTGAGTAATAATCTCTCAGTTGAGTAATATTCTCTCAGTTTAGTAACACTCTCTCAGTTTAGGAATACTCTCTCAGTCTAGTAACACTCTCTCAGTTTAGTAACACTCTCTCAGTTTAGTAATACTCTCTCAGTTTAGTAATACTCTCTCAGTCTAGTAACACTCTCTCAGTTTAGTAACACTCTCTCAGTTTAGTAATACTCTCTCAGTTTAGTAATACTCTCTCAGTTGAGTAATACTCTCTCAGTCTAGTAATACTCTCTCAGTTGAGTAATATTCTCTCAGTTTAGTAACACTCTCTCCGTTGAGTAATATTCTATCAGTTTAGTAATACTCTCTCAGTTGAGTAATACTCTCTCAGTATAGTAACACTCTCTCAGCTTAGTAATACTCTCTCAGTTGAGTAATAATCTCTCCATTGAGTAATATTATATACGTTTAGTAAAACTCTCTCAGTTTAGTAATACTCTCTCAGTTTGGTAACACTCTCTCAGTTAAGTAATACTCTCTCTGTTTAGTAATACTCTCTCAGTTGAGTTATATTATCTCAGTTTAGTAATATTATCTCAACTCACTCAGTTTAGTAATACTCTCTCAGTTTAGTAATATTCTCTCAGTTTAGTAATACTCTCTCAGTTTAGTAATATTCGCTCAGTTTAGTAATATTCTCTCAGTTTAGTAATATTCTCTCAGTTTAGTAATACTCTCTCAGTTGAGTAATACTCTCTCAGTCTAGTAATACTCTATCAGTTGAGTAATATTCTCTCAGTTTAGTAACACTCTCTCCGTTGAGTAATATTCTATCAGTTTAGTAATACTCTCTCAGTCGAGTAATACTCTCTCAGTCTAGTAACACTCTCTCAGTTTAGTAATACTCTCTCAGTTCAGTAATACTCTCTCAGTTGAGCAATAATCTCTCCATTGAGTAATATTATATCAGTTGAGTAATACTCTCTCAGTTTAGTAATACTCGCTCAGTTTTGTAATACTCTCTCGGTTGAGTAATATTTTCTCAGTTTAGTAACACTCTCTCAGTTTAGTAATACTCTCTAAGTTGAGTATTACTCTCTCAGTTTAGTAAAGCTGTCTCAGTTTAGTAATACTCTCTCAGTTTAGTAATATTCTCTCAGTTTAGTAACACTCTCTCAGTTTAGTAATACTCTCTCAGTTGAGTATTACTCTCTCAGTTTAGTAAAACTGTCTCAGTTTAGTAATACTCTCTCAGTTTAGTAATATTCTCTCAGTTTAGTAATATTCTCTCAGTTTAGTAATATTCTCTCAGCTCTCTCAGTTTAGTAATATTCTCTCAGTTTAGTAATATTCTCTCAGTTTAGTAATACTCTCTCGGGTTAGTAATACTCTCTCAGTTTAGTAAAACTCTCTCAGTTTAGTAATACTCTCTCAGTCTTGTAATACTCTCTCAGCTCTCTCAGTTTTGTAATACTCTCTCAGTTGAGTAATAATCTCTCAGTTGAGTAATATTCTCTCAGTTTAGTAACACTCTCTCAGTTTAGTAATACTCTCTCAGTCTAGTAACACTCTCTCAGTTTAGTAACACTCTCTCAGTTTAGTAATACTCTCTCAGTCTAGTAACACTCTCTCAGTTTAGTAACACTCTCTCAGTTTAGTAATACTCTCTCAGTTTAGTAATACTCTCTCAGTTGAGTAATACTCTCTCAGTCTAGTAATACTCTCTCAGTTGAGTAATATTCTCTCAGTTTAGTAACACTCTCTCCGTTGAGTAATATTCTATCAGTTTAGTAATACTCTCTCAGTTGAGTAATACTCTCTCAGTATAGTAACACTCTCTCAGTATAGTAACACTCTCTCAGCTTAGTAATACTCTCTCAGTTGAGTAATAATCTCTCCATTGAGTAATATTATATAAGTTTAGTAAAACTCTCTCAGTTTAGTAATACTCTCTCAGTTTGGTAACACTCTCTCAGTTAAGTAATACTCTCTCTGTTTAGTAATACTCTCTCAGTTGAGTTATATTATCTCAGTTTAGTAATATTATCTCAACTCACTCAGTTTAGTAATACTCTCTCAGTTTAGTAATATTCTCTCAGTTTAGTAATACTCTCTCAGTTTAGTAATATTCTCTCAGTTTAGTAATATTCTCTCAGTTTAGTAATATTCTCTCAGTTTAGTAATACTCTCTCAGTTGAGTAATACTCTCTCAGTCTAGTAATACTCTATCAGTTGAGTAATATTCTCTCAGTTTAGTAACACTCTCTCCGTTGAGTAATATTCTATCAGTTTAGTAATACTCTCTCAGTCGAGTAATACTCTCTCAGTCTAGTAACACTCTCTCAGTTTAGTAATACTCTCTCAGTTCAGTAATACTCTCTCAGTTGAGCAATAATCTCTCCATTGAGTAATATTATATCAGTTTAGTAAAACTCTCTCAGTTTAGTAATACTCTCTCAGTTGAGTAATACTCTCTCAGTTTAGTAATACTCGCTCAGTTTTGTAATACTCTCTCGGTTGAGTAATATTTTCTCAGTTTAGTAACACTCTCTCAGTTTAGTAATACTCTCTAAGTTGAGTATTACTCTCTCAGTTTAGTAAAGCTGTCTCAGTTTAGTAATACTCTCTCAGTTTAGTAATACTCTCTCAGTTGAGTATTACTCTCTCAGTTTAGTAAAACTGTCTCAGTTTAGTAATACTCTCTCAGTTTAGTAATATTCTCTCAGTTTAGTAATATTCTCTCAGTTTAGTAATATTCTCTCAGCTCTCTCAGTTTAGTAATATTCTCTCAGTTTAGTAATATTCTCTCAGTTTAGTAATACTCTCTCGGGTTAGTAATACTCTCTCAGTTTAGTAAAACTCTCTCAGTTTAGTAATACTCTCTCAGTCTTGTAATACTCTCTCAGCTCTCTCAGTTTTGTAATACTCTCTCAGTTGAGTAATAATCTCTCAGTTGAGTAATATTCTCTCAGTTTAGTAACACTCTCTCAGTTTAGTAATACTCTCTCAGTCTAGTAACACTCTCTGTTTAGTAACACTCTCTCAGTTTAGTAATACTCTCTCAGTTTAGTAATACTCTCTCAGTCTAGTAACACTCTCTCAGTTTAGTAACACTCTCTCAGTTTAGTAATACTCTCTCAGTTTAGTAATACTCTCTCAGTTTAGTAATACTCTCTCAGTTGAGTTAAACTCTCTCAGTTTAGTAATACTCTCTCAGTTGAGTAATAATCTCTGAGTTTAGTAACCCTCTCTCAGTTGAGTAATACTCTCTCAGTTGAGTAATACTCTCTCAGTTTTGTAATACTCTCTCAGTTGAGTAATATTCTCTCAGTTTAGTAACACTCTCTCAGTTTAGTAATACTCTCTCAGTTGAGTAATACTCTCTCAGTTTAGTAATACTCTCTCAGTTGAGTAATACTCTCTGAGTTTAGTAACACTCTCTCAGTTGAGTAATACTCTCTCAGTTTAGTAATACTCTCTCAGTTTAGTAATACTCTCTCAGTTTAGTAATATTCTCTCAGTTTAGTAAAATTCTCTCAGCTCTCTCAGTTTAGTAATACGCTCTCAGTTTAGTAATATTCTCTCAGTTTAGTAATACTCTCTCAGTCTAGTAACACTCTCTCAGTTTAGTAATACTCTCTCAGTTTACTACTACTCTCTCAGTTGAGTAATATTCTCTCCGTTTAGTAAACCTCTCTCAGTTGAGTAATACTCTCTCAGTCTAGTAACACTCTCTCAGTTTAGTAATACTCTCTCAGTTCAGTAATACTCTCTCAGTTGAGCAATAATCTCTCCATTGAGTAATATTATATCAGTTTAGTAAAACTCTCTCAGTTTAGTAATACTCTCTCAGTTTAGTAATACTCCCTCAGTTTTGTAATACTCTCTCAGTTGAGTATTACTCTCTCATTTTAGTAAAACTGTCTCAGTTTAGTAATACTCTCTCAGTTTAGTAATACTCTCTCAGTTTAGTAATACTCTCTCAGTTTAGTAAAACTATCTCAGTTTTGTAATACTCTCTCGGTTGAGTAATATTCTCTCAGTTTAGTAACAGTCTCTCAGTTTAGTAATACTCTCTCGGTTTAGTAATACTCTCTCAGTTGAGTAATAATCTCTCTGTCGAGTAATACTCTCTCAGTTTAGTAAAACTCTCTCAGTTTAGTAATACTCTCTCAGTTGAGTAATACTCTCTCAGTCTAGTAATACTCTCTCAGTTGAGTAATACTCTCTCAGTCTAGTAAATACTCTCTCGGTTTAGTAATACTCTCTCAGTTTAGTAATACTCTCTCAGTTGAGTAATAATCTCTCAGTTTAGTAACACTCTCTCAGTTTAGTAATATTCTCTCAGTTTAGTAATATTCTCTCAGTTTAGTAATATTCTATCAGTTTAGTAATATTCTCTCAGTTTAGTAATACTCTCTCGGGTTAGTAATACTCTCTCAGTTTAGTAACACTCTCTCAGTTTAGTAATACTCTCTCAGTCGTGTAATACTCTGTCAGCTCTCTCAGTTTAGTAATACTCTCTCAGTTTAGTAATATTCTCTCAGTTTAGTAATATTCTCTCAGCTCTCTCAGTTTAGTAATATTCTCTCAGTTTAGTAATATTCTCTCAGTTTAGTAATACTCTCTCGGGTTAGTAATACTCTCTCAGTTTAGTAAAACTCTCTCAGTTTAGTAATACTCTCTCAGTCTTGTAATACTCTCTCAGCTCTCTCAGTTTTGTAATACTCTCTCAGTTGAGTAATAATCTCTCAGTTGAGTAATATTCTCTCAGTTTAGTAACACTCTCTCAGTTTAGTAATACTCTCTCAGTCTAGTAACACTCTCTCAGTTTAGTAACACTCTCTCAGTTTAGTAATACTCTCTCAGTTTAGTAATACTCTCTCAGTTGAGTTAAACTCTCTCAGTTTAGTAATACTCTCTCAGTTGAGTAATACTCTCTCAGTCTAGTAATACTCTCTCAGTTGAGTAATACTCTCTCAGTCTAGTAAATACTCTCTCGGTTTAGTAATACTCTCTCAGTTTAGTAATACTCTCTCAGTTGAGTAATAATCTCTCAGTTTAGTAACACTCTCTCAGTTTAGTAATATTCTCTCAGTTTAGTAATATTCTCTCAGTTTAGTAATATTCTATCAGTTTAGTAATATTCTCTCAGTTTAGTAATACTCTCTCGGGTTAGTAATACTCTCTCAGTTTAGTAACACTCTCTCAGTTTAGTAACACTCTCTCAGTTTAGTAATACTCTCTCAGTCTAGTAACACTCAGTTTAGTAATATTCTCTCAGTTTAGTAACACTCTCTCAGTTTAGTAATACTCTCTCAGTCTAGTAACACTCAGTTTAGTAATATTCTCTCAGTTTAGTAATACTCTCTCAGTTGAGTTAAACTCTCTCAATTTAGTAATTCTCTCTCAGTTGAGTAATAATCTCTGAGTTTAGTAACACTCTCTCAGTTGAGTAATACTCTCTCAGTTGAGTAATATTCTCTTAGTTTAGTAACACTCTCTCAGTTTAGTAATACTCTCTCAGTTTAGTAATACTCTCTCAGCTCTCTCAGTTTTGTAATACTCTCTCAGTTGAGTAATAATCTCTCAGTTGAGTAATATTCTCTCAGTTTAGTAACACTCTCTCAGTTTAGTAATACTCTCTCAGTCTAGTAACACTCTCTCAGTTTAGTAACACTCTCTCAGTTTAGTAATACTCTCTCAGTTTAGTAATACTCTCTCAGTTGAGTTAAACTCTCTCAGTTTAGTAATACTCTCTCAGTTTAGTAATACTCTCTCAGTCTTGTAATACTCTCTCAGCTCTCTCAGTTTAGTAATACTCTCTCAGTTTAGTAACACTCTCTCAGTTTAGTAATACTCTCTCAGTCTAGTAACACTCAGTTTAGTAATATTCTCTCAGTTTAGTAATACTCTCTCAGTTGAGTTAAACTCTCTCAATTTAGTAATTCTCTCTCAGTTGAGTAATAATCTCTGAGTTTAGTAACACTCTCTCAGTTGAGTAATACTCTCTCAGTTGAGTAATATTCTCTTAGTTTAGTAACACTCTCTCAGTTTAGTAATACTCTCTCAGTTTAGTAATACTCTCTCAGTTGAGTTAAACTCTCTCAGTTTAGTAATGCTCTCTCAGTTGAGTAATAATCTCTGAGTTTAGTAACACTCTCTCAGTTGAGTAATACTCTCTCAGTTGAGTAATACTCTCTCAGTTGAGTAATACTCTCTCAGTTTTGTAATACTCTCTTAGTTGAGTAATATTCTCTCAGTGTAGTCACACTCTCTCAGTTTAGTAATACTCTCTCAGTTGAGTAATACTCTCTCAGTTTAGTAATACTCTCTCAGTTGAGTAATACTCTCTGAGTCTAGTAACACTCTCCCAGTTTAGTAAAACTGTCTCAGTTTAGTAATACTCTCTCTGTTTAGGAATACTCTCTCAGTTTAGTAATATTCTCTCAGTTTAGTAATGTTCTCTCAGCTTTCTCAGTTTAGTAATATTCTCTCAGTTTAGTAAACCTCTCTCAGTTTAGTAATAATCTCTCAGTTGAGTAATAATCTCTCTGTTGAGTAATACTCTCTCAGTTTAGTAATACTCTCTCAGTTTAGTAATACTCTCTCAGTTGAGTAATACTCTCTCAGTCTAGTAATACTCTCTCAGTTGAGTAATATTCTCTCAGTTTAGTAACACTCTCTCCGTTGAGTAATATTCTATCAGTTTAGTAATACTCTCTCAGTCGAGTAATACTCTCTCAGTCTAGTAACACTCTCTCAGTTTAGTAATATTCTCTCAGTTCAGTAATACTCTCTCAGTTGAGCAATAATCTCTCCATTGAGTAATATTATATCAGTTTAGTAAAACTCTCTCAGTTTAGTAATACTCTCTCTGTTGAGTAATACTCTCTCAGTTTAGTAATACTCTCTCAGTTTACTACTACTCTCTCAGTTGAGTAATATTCTCTCCGTTTAGTAAACCTCTCTCAGTTTAGTAATACTATCTCAGTTGAGTAATACTCTCTCAGTCTAGTAACACTCTCTCAGTTTAGTAATACTCTCTCAGTTCAGTAATACTCTCTCAGTTGAGCAATAATCTCTCCATTGAGTAATATTATATTAGTTTAGTAAAACTCTCTCAGTTTAGTAATACTCTCTCAGTTTAGTAATACTCCCTCAGTTTTGTAATACTCTCTCAGTTGAGTATTACTCTCTCATTTTAGTAAAACTGTCTCAGTTTAGTAATACTCTCTCAGTTTAGTAATACTCTCTCAGTTTAGTAATACTCTCTCAGTTTAGTAAAACTATCTCAGTTTTGTAATACTCTCTCGGTTGAGTAATATTCTCTCAGTTTAGTAACAGTCTCTCAGTTTAGTAATACTCTCTCGGTTTAGTAATACTCTCTCAGTTGAGTAATAATCTCTCTGTCGAGTAATACTCTCTCAGTTTAGTAAAACTCTCTCAGTTTAGTAATACTCTCTCAGTTGAGTAATACTCTCTCAGTCTAGTAATACTCTCTCAGTTGAGTAATACTCGCTCAGTCTAGTAAATACTCTCTCGGTTTAGTAATACTCTCTCAGTTTAGTAATACTCTCTCAGTTGAGTAATAATCTCTCAGTTTAGTAACACTCTCTCAGTTTAGTAATATTCTCTCAGTTTAGTAATATTCTCTCAGTTTAGTAATATTCTATCAGTTTAGTAATATTCTCTCAGTTTAGTAATACTCTCTCGGGTTAGTAATACTCTCTCAGTTTAGTAACACTCTCTCAGTTTAGTAATACTCTCTCAGTCGTGTAATACTCTGTCAGCTCTCTCAGTTTAGTAATACTCTCTCAGTTTAGTAATATTCTCTCAGTTTAGTAATATTCTCTCAGCTCTCTCAGTTTAGTAATATTCTCTCAGTTTAGTAATATTCTCTCAGTTTAGTAATACTCTCTCGGGTTAGTAATACTCTCTCAGTTTAGTAAAACTCTCTCAGTTTAGTAATACTCTCTCAGTCTTGTAATACTCTCTCAGCTCTCTCAGTTTTGTAATACTCTCTCAGTTGAGTAATAATCTCTCAGTTGAGTAATATTCTCTCAGTTTAGTAACACTCTCTCAGTTTAGTAATACTCTCTCAGTCTAGTAACACTCTCTCAGTTTAGTAACACTCTCTCAGTTTAGTAATACTCTCTCAGTTTAGTAATACTCTCTCAGTTGAGTAACACTCTCTCAGTTTAGTAATACTCTCTCAGTTTAGTAATACTCTCTCAGTCTAGTAACACTCTCTCAGTTTAGTAACACTCTCTCAGTTTAGTAATACTCTCTCAGTTTAGTAATACTCTCTCAGTTGAGTTAAACTCTCTCAGTTTAGTAATACTCTCTCAGTTGAGTAATAATCTCTGAGTTTAGTAACCCTCTCTCAGTTGAGTAATACTCTCTCAGTTTAGTAATACTCTCTCAGTTGAGTAATACTCTCTCAGCTCTCTCAGTTTAGTAATACTCTCTCAGTTTAGTAACACTCTCTCAGTTTAGTAATACTCTCTCAGTCTAGTAACACTCTCTCAGTTGAGTTAAACTCTCTCAATTTAGTAATACTCTCTCAGTTGAGTAATAATCTCTGAGTTTAGTAACACTCTCTCAGTTGAGTAATACTCTCTCAGTTGAGTAATATTCTCTCAGTTTAGTAACACTCTCTCAGTTTAGTAATACTCTCTCAGTTTAGTAATACTCTCTCAGTTGAGTTAAACTCTCTCAGTTTAGTAATGCTCTCTCAGTTGAGTAATAATCTCTGAGTTTAGTAACACTCTCTCAGTTGAGTAATACTCTCTCAGTTGAGTAATACTCTCTCAGTTGAGTAATACTCTCTCAGTTTTGTAATACTCTCTTAGTTGAGTAATATTCTCTCAGTGTAGTCACACTCTCTCAGTTTAGTAATACTCTCTCAGTTGAGTAATACTCTCTCAGTTTAGTAATACTCTCTCAGTTGAGTAATACTCTCTGAGTCTAGTAACACTCTCCCAGTTTAGTAAAACTGTCTCAGTTTAGTAATACTCTCTCTGTTTAGGAATACTCTCTCAGTTTAGTAATATTCTCTCAGTTTAGTAATGTTCTCTCAGCTTTCTCAGTTTAGTAATATTCTCTCAGTTTAGTAATACTCTCTCAGTTTAGTAATAATCTCTCAGTTGAGTAATAATCTCTCTGTTGAGTAATACTCTCTCAGTTTAGTAATACTCTCTCAGTTGAGTAATACTCTCTCAGTTGAGTAATACTCTCTCAGTCTAGTAATACTCTCTCAGTTGAGTAATATTCTCTCAGTTTAGTAACACTCTCTCCGTTGAGTAATATTCTATCAGTTTAGTAATACTCTCTCAGTCGAGTAATACTCTCTCAGTCTAGTAACACTCTCTCAGTTTAGTAATATTCTCTCAGTTCAGTAATACTCTCTCAGTTGAGCAATAATCTCTCCATTGAGTAATATTATATCAGTTTAGTAAAACTCTCTCAGTTTAGTAATACTCTCTCTGTTGAGTAATACTCTCTCAGTTTAGTAACACTCTCTCAGTTGAGTAATTCTCTCTGAGTCTAGTAACACTCTCTCAGTTTAGTAAAACTGTCTCAGTTTAGTAATACTGTCTCAGTTTAGTAATACTCTCTCAGTTTAGTAATATTCTCTCAGTTTAGTAATACTCTCTCAGTTTAGTAATACTCTCTCAGTTGAGTAATACTCTCTCAGTCTAGTAATACTCTCTCAGTTGAGTAATACTCTCTCAGTCTAGTAAATACTCTCTCGGTTTAGTAATACTCTCTCAGTTTAGTAATACTCTCTCAGTTGAGTAATAATCTCTCAGTTTAGTAACACTCTCTCAGTTTAGTAATATTCTCTCAGTTTAGTAATATTCTCTCAGTTTAGTAATATTCTATCAGTTTAGTAATATTCTCTCAGTTTAGTAATACTCTCTCGGGTTAGTAATACTCTCTCAGTTTAGTAACACTCTCTCAGTTTAGTAATACTCTCTCAGTGGTGTAATACTCTGTCAGCTCTCTCAGTTTAGTAATACTCTCTCAGTTTAGTAATATTCTCTCAGTTTAGTAATATTCTCTCAGCTCTCTCAGTTTAGTAATATTCTCTCAGTTTAGTAATATTCTCTCATTTTAGTAATACTCTCTCAGTTTAGTAACACTCTCTCAGTTTAGTAATACTCTCTCAGTCTAGTAACACTCAGTTTAGTAATATTCTCTCAGTTTAGTAATACTCTCTCAGTTGAGTTAAACTCTCTCAATTTAGTAATACTCTCTCAGTTGAGTAATAATCTCTGAGTTTAGTAACACTCTCTCAGTTGAGTAATACTCTCTCAGTTGAGTAATATTCTCTCAGTTTAGTAACACTCTCTCAGTTTAGTAATACTCTCTCAGTTTAGTAATACTCTCTCAGTTGAGTTAAACTCTCTCAGTTTAGTAATGCTCTCTCAGTTGAGTAATTCTCTCTGAGTCTAGTAACACTCTCTCAGTTTAGTAAAACTGTCTCAGTTTAGTAATACTGTCTCAGTTTAGTAATACTCTCTCAGTTTAGTAATATTCTCTCAGTTTAGTAATACTCTCTCAGTTTACTACTACTCTCTCAGTTGAGTAATATTCTCTCCGTTTAGTAAACCTCTCTCAGTTTAGTAATACTATCTCAGTTGAGTAATACTCTCTCAGTCTAGTAACACTCTCTCAGTTTAGTAATACTCTCTCAGTTCAGTAATACTCTCTCAGTTGAGCAATAATCTCTCCATTGAGTAATATTATATTAGTTTAGTAAAACTCTCTCAGTTTAGTAATACTCTCTCAGTTTAGTAATACTCCCTCAGTTTTGTAATACTCTCTCAGTTGAGTATTACTCTCTCATTTTAGTAAAACTGTCTCAGTTTAGTAATACTCTCTCAGTTTAGTAATACTCTCTCAGTTTAGTAATACTCTCTCAGTTTAGTAAAACTATCTCAGTTTTGTAATACTCTCTCGGTTGAGTAATATTCTCTCAGTTTAGTAACAGTCTCTCAGTTTAGTAATACTCTCTCGGTTTAGTAATACTCTCTCAGTTGAGTAATAATCTCTCTGTCGAGTAATACTCTCTCAGTTTAGTAAAACTCTCTCAGTTTAGTAATACTCTCTCAGTCTAGTAATACTCTCTCAGTTGAGTAATACTCGCTCAGTCTAGTAAATACTCTCTCGGTTTAGTAATACTCTCTCAGTTTAGTAATACTCTCTCAGTTGAGTAATAATCTCTCAGTTTAGTAACACTCTCTCAGTTTAGTAATATTCTCTCAGTTTAGTAATATTCTCTCAGTTTAGTAATATTCTATCAGTTTAGTAATATTCTCTCAGTTTAGTAATACTCTCTCGGGTTAGTAATACTCTCTCAGTTTAGTAACACTCTCTCAGTTTAGTAATACTCTCTCAGTCGTGTAATACTCTGTCAGCTCTCTCAGTTTAGTAATACTCTCTCAGTTTAGTAATATTCTCTCAGTTTAGTAATATTCTCTCAGCTCTCTCAGTTTAGTAATATTCTCTCAGTTTAGTAATATTCTCTCAGTTTAGTAATACTCTCTCGGGTTAGTAATACTCTCTCAGTTTAGTAAAACTCTCTCAGTTTAGTAATACTCTCTCAGTCTTGTAATACTCTCTCAGCTCTCTCAGTTTTGTAATACTCTCTCAGTTGAGTAATAATCTCTCAGTTGAGTAATATTCTCTCAGTTTAGTAACACTCTCTCAGTTTAGTAATACTCTCTCAGTCTAGTAACACTCTCTCAGTTTAGTAACACTCTCTCAGTTTAGTAATACTCTCTCAGTTTAGTAATACTCTCTCAGTTGAGTAACACTCTCTCAGTTTAGTAATACTCTCTCAGTTTAGTAATACTCTCTCAGTCTAGTAACACTCTCTCAGTTTAGTAACACTCTCTCAGTTTAGTAATACTCTCTCAGTTTAGTAATACTCTCTCAGTTGAGTTAAACTCTCTCAGTTTAGTAATACTCTCTCAGTTGAGTAATAATCTCTGAGTTTAGTAACCCTCTCTCAGTTGAGTAATACTCTCTCAGTTTAGTAATACTCTCTCAGTTGAGTAATACTCTCTCAGCTCTCTCAGTTTAGTAATACTCTCTCAGTTTAGTAACACTCTCTCAGTTTAGTAATACTCTCTCAGTCTAGTAACACTCTCTCAGTTGAGTTAAACTCTCTCAATTTAGTAATACTCTCTCAGTTGAGTAATAATCTCTGAGTTTAGTAACACTCTCTCAGTTGAGTAATACTCTCTCAGTTGAGTAATATTCTCTCAGTTTAGTAACACTCTCTCAGTTTAGTAATACTCTCTCAGTTTAGTAATACTCTCTCAGTTGAGTTAAACTCTCTCAGTTTAGTAATGCTCTCTCAGTTGAGTAATAATCTCTGAGTTTAGTAACACTCTCTCAGTTGAGTAATACTCTCTCAGTTGAGTAATACTCTCTCAGTTGAGTAATACTCTCTCAGTTTTGTAATACTCTCTTAGTTGAGTAATATTCTCTCAGTGTAGTCACACTCTCTCAGTTTAGTAATACTCTCTCAGTTGAGTAATACTCTCTCAGTTTAGTAATACTCTCTCAGTTGAGTAATACTCTCTGAGTCTAGTAACACTCTCCCAGTTTAGTAAAACTGTCTCAGTTTAGTAATACTCTCTCTGTTTAGGAATACTCTCTCAGTTTAGTAATATTCTCTCAGTTTAGTAATGTTCTCTCAGCTTTCTCAGTTTAGTAATATTCTCTCAGTTTAGTAATACTCTCTCAGTTTAGTAATAATCTCTCAGTTGAGTAATAATCTCTCTGTTGAGTAATACTCTCTCAGTTTAGTAATACTCTCTCAGTTGAGTAATACTCTCTCAGTTGAGTAATACTCTCTCAGTCTAGTAATACTCTCTCAGTTGAGTAATATTCTCTCAGTTTAGTAACACTCTCTCCGTTGAGTAATATTCTAT
This sequence comes from Salvelinus alpinus, assembly GCF_045679555.1. Taxonomy (NCBI): domain Eukaryota; kingdom Metazoa; phylum Chordata; class Actinopteri; order Salmoniformes; family Salmonidae; genus Salvelinus; species Salvelinus alpinus. Next base: position 46,198,521 of record NC_092107.1, on the reverse strand, counting down.
CAGTTTAGTAATACTCTCTCAGTCGAGTAATACTCTCTCAGTCTAGTAACACTCTCTCAGTTTAGTAATATTCTCTCAGTTCAGTAATACTCTCTCAGTTGAGCAATAATCTCTCCATTGAGTAATATTATATCAGTTTAGTAAAACTCTCTCAGTTTAGTAATACTCTCTCTGTTGAGTAATACTCTCTCAGTTTAGTAACACTCTCTCAGTTGAGTAATTCTCTCTGAGTCTAGTAACACTCTCTCAGTTTAGTAAAACTGTCTCAGTTTAGTAATACTGTCTCAGTTTAGTAATACTCTCTCAGTTTAGTAATATTCTCTCAGTTTAGTAATACTCTCTCAGTTTAGTAATACTCTCTCAGTTGAGTAATACTCTCTCAGTCTAGTAATACTCTCTCAGTTGAGTAATACTCTCTCAGTCTAGTAAATACTCTCTCGGTTTAGTAATACTCTCTCAGTTTAGTAATACTCTCTCAGTTGAGTAATAATCTCTCAGTTTAGTAACACTCTCTCAGTTTAGTAATATTCTCTCAGTTTAGTAATATTCTCTCAGTTTAGTAATATTCTATCAGTTTAGTAATATTCTCTCAGTTTAGTAATACTCTCTCGGGTTAGTAATACTCTCTCAGTTTAGTAACACTCTCTCAGTTTAGTAATACTCTCTCAGTGGTGTAATACTCTGTCAGCTCTCTCAGTTTAGTAATACTCTCTCAGTTTAGTAATATTCTCTCAGTTTAGTAATATTCTCTCAGCTCTCTCAGTTTAGTAATATTCTCTCAGTTTAGTAATATTCTCTCATTTTAGTAATACTCTCTCAGTTTAGTAACACTCTCTCAGTTTAGTAATACTCTCTCAGTCTAGTAACACTCAGTTTAGTAATATTCTCTCAGTTTAGTAATACTCTCTCAGTTGAGTTAAACTCTCTCAATTTAGTAATACTCTCTCAGTTGAGTAATAATCTCTGAGTTTAGTAACACTCTCTCAGTTGAGTAATACTCTCTCAGTTGAGTAATATTCTCTCAGTTTAGTAACACTCTCTCAGTTTAGTAATACTCTCTCAGTTTAGTAATACTCTCTCAGTTGAGTTAAACTCTCTCAGTTTAGTAATGCTCTCTCAGTTGAGTAATAATCTCTGAGTTTAGTAACACTCTCTCAGTTGAGTAATACTCTCTCAGTTGAGTAATATTCTCTCAGTTTAGTAACACTCTCTCAGTTTAGTAATACTCTCTCTGTTGAGTAATACTCTCTCAGTTTAGTAACACTCTCTCAGTTTTGTAATACTCTCTCGGTTGAGTAATATTCTCTCAGTTTAGTAACAGTCTCTCAGTTTAGTAATACTCTCTCGGTTTAGTAATACTCTCTCAGTTGAGTAATAATCTCTCTGTCGAGTAATACTCTCTCAGTTTAGTAAAACTCTCTCAGTTTAGTAATACTCTCTCAGTCTAGTAATACTCTCTCAGTTGAGTAATACTCGCTCAGTCTAGTAAATACTCTCTCGGTTTAGTAATACTCTCTCAGTTTAGTAATACTCTCTCAGTTGAGTAATAATCTCTCAGTTTAGTAACACTCTCTCAGTTTAGTAATATTCTCTCAGTTTAGTAATATTCTCTCAGTTTAGTAATATTCTATCAGTTTAGTAATATTCTCTCAGTTTAGTAATACTCTCTCGGGTTAGTAATACTCTCTCAGTTTAGTAACACTCTCTCAGTTTAGTAATACTCTCTCAGTCGTGTAATACTCTGTCAGCTCTCTCAGTTTAGTAATACTCTCTCAGTTTAGTAATATTCTCTCAGTTTAGTAATATTCTCTCAGCTCTCTCAGTTTAGTAATATTCTCTCAGTTTAGTAATATTCTCTCAGTTTAGTAATACTCTCTCGGGTTAGTAATACTCTCTCAGTTTAGTAAAACTCTCTCAGTTTAGTAATACTCTCTCAGTCTTGTAATACTCTCTCAGCTCTCTCAGTTTTGTAATACTCTCTCAGTTGAGTAATAATCTCTCAGTTGAGTAATATTCTCTCAGTTTAGTAACACTCTCTCAGTTTAGTAATACTCTCTCAGTCTAGTAACACTCTCTCAGTTTAGTAACACTCTCTCAGTTTAGTAATACTCTCTCAGTTTAGTAATACTCTCTCAGTTGAGTAACACTCTCTCAGTTTAGTAATACTCTCTCAGTTTAGTAATACTCTCTCAGTCTAGTAACACTCTCTCAGTTTAGTAACACTCTCTCAGTTTAGTAATACTCTCTCAGTTTAGTAATACTCTCTCAGTTGAGTTAAACTCTCTCAGTTTAGTAATACTCTCTCAGTTGAGTAATAATCTCTGAGTTTAGTAACCCTCTCTCAGTTGAGTAATACTCTCTCAGTTTAGTAATACTCTCTCAGTTGAGTAATACTCTCTCAGCTCTCTCAGTTTAGTAATACTCTCTCAGTTTAGTAACACTCTCTCAGTTTAGTAATACTCTCTCAGTCTAGTAACACTCTCTCAGTTGAGTTAAACTCTCTCAATTTAGTAATACTCTCTCAGTTGAGTAATAATCTCTGAGTTTAGTAACACTCTCTCAGTTGAGTAATACTCTCTCAGTTGAGTAATATTCTCTCAGTTTAGTAATACTCTCTCAGTCGTGTAATACTCTGTCAGCTCTCTCAGTTTAGTAATACTCTCTCAGTTTAGTAATATTCTCTCAGTTTAGTAATATTCTCTCAGCTCTCTCAGTTTAGTAATATTCTCTCAGTTTAGTAATACTCTCTCAGTTGAGTAATAATCTCTCAGTTTAGTAACACTCTCTCAGTTTAGTAATATTCTCTCAGTTTAGTAATATTCTCTCAGTTTAGTAATATTCTATCAGTTTAGTAATATTCTCTCAGTTTAGTAATACTCTCTCGGGTTAGTAATACTCTCTCAGTTTAGTAACACTCTCTCAGTTTAGTAATACTCTCTCAGTCGTGTAATACTCTGTCAGCTCTCTCAGTTTAGTAATACTCTCTCAGTTTAGTAATATTCTCTCAGTTTAGTAATATTCTCTCAGCTCTCTCAGTTTAGTAATATTCTCTCAGTTTAGTAATATTCTCTCAGTTTAGTAATACTCTCTCGGGTTAGTAATACTCTCTCAGTTTAGTAAAACTCTCTCAGTTTAGTAATACTCTCTCAGTCTTGTAATACTCTCTCAGCTCTCTCAGTTTTGTAATACTCTCTCAGTTGAGTAATAATCTCTCAGTTGAGTAATATTCTCTCAGTTTAGTAACACTCTCTCAGTTTAGTAATACTCTCTCAGTCTAGTAACACTCTCTCAGTTTAGTAACACTCTCTCAGTTTAGTAATACTCTCTCAGTTTAGTAATACTCTCTCAGTTGAGTAACACTCTCTCAGTTTAGTAATACTCTCTCAGTTTAGTAATACTCTCTCAGTCTAGTAACACTCTCTCAGTTTAGTAACACTCTCTCAGTTTAGTAATACTCTCTCAGTTTAGTAATACTCTCTCAGTTGAGTTAAACTCTCTCAGTTTAGTAATACTCTCTCAGTTGAGTAATAATCTCTGAGTTTAGTAACCCTCTCTCAGTTGAGTAATACTCTCTCAGTTTAGTAATACTCTCTCAGTTGAGTAATACTCTCTCAGCTCTCTCAGTTTAGTAATACTCTCTCAGTTTAGTAACACTCTCTCAGTTTAGTAATACTCTCTCAGTCTAGTAACACTCTCTCAGTTGAGTTAAACTCTCTCAATTTAGTAATACTCTCTCAGTTGAGTAATAATCTCTGAGTTTAGTAACACTCTCTCAGTTGAGTAATACTCTCTCAGTTGAGTAATATTCTCTCAGTTTAGTAACACTCTCTCAGTTTAGTAATACTCTCTCAGTTTAGTAATACTCTCTCAGTTGAGTTAAACTCTCTCAGTTTAGTAATGCTCTCTCAGTTGAGTAATAATCTCTGAGTTTAGTAACACTCTCTCAGTTGAGTAATACTCTCTCAGTTGAGTAATACTCTCTCAGTTGAGTAATACTCTCTCAGTTTTGTAATACTCTCTTAGTTGAGTAATATTCTCTCAGTGTAGTCACACTCTCTCAGTTTAGTAATACTCTCTCAGTTGAGTAATACTCTCTCAGTTTAGTAATACTCTCTCAGTTGAGTAATACTCTCTGAGTCTAGTAACACTCTCCCAGTTTAGTAAAACTGTCTCAGTTTAGTAATACTCTCTCTGTTTAGGAATACTCTCTCAGTTTAGTAATATTCTCTCAGTTTAGTAATGTTCTCTCAGCTTTCTCAGTTTAGTAATATTCTCTCAGTTTAGTAATACTCTCTCAGTTTAGTAATAATCTCTCAGTTGAGTAATAATCTCTCTGTTGAGTAATACTCTCTCAGTTTAGTAATACTCTCTCAGTTGAGTAATACTCTCTCAGTTGAGTAATACTCTCTCAGTCTAGTAATACTCTCTCAGTTGAGTAATATTCTCTCAGTTTAGTAACACTCTCTCCGTTGAGTAATATTCTATCAGTTTAGTAATACTCTCTCAGTCGAGTAATACTCTCTCAGTCTAGTAACACTCTCTCAGTTTAGTAATATTCTCTCAGTTCAGTAATACTCTCTCAGTTGAGCAATAATCTCTCCATTGAGTAATATTATATCAGTTTAGTAAAACTCTCTCAGTTTAGTAATACTCTCTCTGTTGAGTAATACTCTCTCAGTTTAGTAACACTCTCTCAGTTGAGTAATTCTCTCTGAGTCTAGTAACACTCTCTCAGTTTAGTAAAACTGTCTCAGTTTAGTAATACTGTCTCAGTTTAGTAATACTCTCTCAGTTTAGTAATATTCTCTCAGTTTAGTAATACTCTCTCAGTTTAGTAATACTCTCTCAGTTGAGTAATACTCTCTCAGTCTAGTAATACTCTCTCAGTTGAGTAATACTCTCTCAGTCTAGTAAATACTCTCTCGGTTTAGTAATACTCTCTCAGTTTAGTAATACTCTCTCAGTTGAGTAATAATCTCTCAGTTTAGTAACACTCTCTCAGTTTAGTAATATTCTCTCAGTTTAGTAATATTCTCTCAGTTTAGTAATATTCTATCAGTTTAGTAATATTCTCTCAGTTTAGTAATACTCTCTCGGGTTAGTAATACTCTCTCAGTTTAGTAACACTCTCTCAGTTTAGTAATACTCTCTCAGTGGTGTAATACTCTGTCAGCTCTCTCAGTTTAGTAATACTCTCTCAGTTTAGTAATATTCTCTCAGTTTAGTAATATTCTCTCAGCTCTCTCAGTTTAGTAATATTCTCTCAGTTTAGTAATATTCTCTCATTTTAGTAATACTCTCTCAGTTTAGTAATACTCTCTCAGTTTAGTAATACTCTCTCAGTCTAGTAACACTCAGTTTAGTAATATTCTCTCAGTTTAGTAATACTCTCTCAGTTGAGTTAAACTCTCTCAATTTAGTAATACTCTCTCAGTTGAGTAATAATCTCTGAGTTTAGTAACACTCTCTCAGTTGAGTAATACTCTCTCAGTTGAGTAATATTCTCTCAGTTTAGTAACACTCTCTCAGTTTAGTAATACTCTCTCAGTTTAGTAATACTCTCTCAGTTGAGTTAAACTCTCTCAGTTTAGTAATGCTCTCTCAGTTGAGTAATAATCTCTGAGTTTAGTAACACTCTCTCAGTTGAGTAATACTCTCTCAGTTGAGTAACACTCTCTCAGTTGAGTAATACTCTCTCAGTTTTGTAATACTCTCTTAGTTGAGTAATATTCTCTCAGTGTAGTCACACTCTCTCAGTTTAGTAATACTCTCTCAGTTGAGTAATACTCTCTCAGTTTAGTAATACTCTCTCAGTTGAGTAATACTCTCTGAGTCTAGTAACACTCTCCCAGTTTAGTAAAACTGTCTCAGTTTAGTAATACTCTCTCTGTTTAGGAATACTCTCTCAGTTTAGTAATATTCTCTCAGTTTAGTAATGTTCTCTCAGCTTTCTCAGTTTAGTAATATTCTCTCAGTTTAGTAAACCTCTCTCAGTTTAGTAATAATCTCTCAGTTGAGTAATAATCTCTCTGTTGAGTAATACTCTCTCAGTTTAGTAATACTCTCTCAGTTTAGTAATACTCTCTCAGTTGAGTAATACTCTCTCAGTCTAGTAATACTCTCTCAGTTGAGTAATATTCTCTCAGTTTAGTAACACTCTCTCCGTTGAGTAATATTCTATCAGTTTAGTAATACTCTCTCAGTCGAGTAATACTCTCTCAGTCTAGTAACACTCTCTCAGTTTAGTAATATTCTCTCAGTTCAGTAATACTCTCTCAGTTGAGCAATAATCTCTCCATTGAGTAATATTATATCAGTTTAGTAAAACTCTCTCAGTTTAGTAATACTCTCTCTGTTGAGTAATACTCTCTCAGTTTAGTAACACTCTCTCAGTTGAGTAATTCTCTCTGAGTCTAGTAACACTCTCTCAGTTTAGTAAAACTGTCTCAGTTTAGTAATACTGTCTCAGTTTAGTAATATTCTCTCAGTTTAGTAATATTCTCTCAGCTCTCTCAGTTTAGTAATACTCTCTCAGTTTAGTAATATTCTCTCAGTTTAGTAATACTCTCTCAGTTTAGTAATATTCTCTCAGTTTAGAAAACCTCTCTCAGTTTAGTAATCCTCTCTCAGTTGAGTAATAATCTCTCTGTTGAGTAATACTCTCTCAGTTTAGTAATACTCTCTCAGTTGAGTAATACTCTCTCAGTGTAGTAACACTCTCTCAGCTTAGTAATACTCTCTCAGTTGAGTAATAATCTCTCCATTGAGTAATATTATATAGGTTTAGTAAAACTCTCTCAGTTTAGTAATACTCTCTCAGTTTGGTAACACTCTCTCAGTTAAGTAATACTCTCTCTGTTTAGTAATACTCTCTCAGTTGAGTTATATTCTCTCAGTTTAGTAATACTCTCTCAGTTTGGTAACACTCTCTCAGTTAAGTAATACTCTCTCAGTTTAGTAATACTCTCTCAGTTTAGTAATACTCTCTCAGTTTAGTAATACTCTCTCAGTTTAGTAATATTCTCTCAGTTTAGTAATATTCTCTCAGTTTAGTAATACTCTCTCAGTCGAGTAATACTCTCTCAGTCTAGTAACACTCTCTCAGTTTAGTAATATTCTCTCAGTTCAGTAATACTCTCTCAGTTGAGCAATAATCTCTCCATTGAGTAATATTATATCAGTTTAGTAAAACTCTCTCAGTTTAGTAATACTCTCTCTGTTGAGTAATACTCTCTCAGTTTAGTAACACTCTCTCAGTTGAGTAATTCTCTCTGAGTCTAGTAACACTCTCTCAGTTTAGTAAAACTGTCTCAGTTTAGTAATACTGTCTCAGTTTAGTAATACTCTCTCAGTTTAGTAATATTCTCTCAGTTTAGTAATATTCTCTCAGCTCTCTCAGTTTAGTAATACTCTCTCAGTTTAGTAATATTCTCTCAGTTTAGTAATACTCTCTCAGTTTAGTAATATTCTCTCAGTTTAGTAAACCTCTCTCAGTTTAGTAATAATCTCTCAGTTGAGTAATAATCTCTCTGTTGAGTAATACTCTCTCAGTTTAGTAATACTCTCTCAGTTTAGTAATACTCTCTCAGTTGAGTAATACTCTCTCAGTCTAGTAATACTCTCTCAGTTGAGTAATATTCTCTCAGTTTAGTAACACTCTCTCCGTTGAGTAATATTCTATCAGTTTAGTAATACTCTCTCAGTCGAGTAATACTCTCTCAGTCTAGTAACACTCTCTCAGTTTAGTAATATTCTCTCAGTTCAGTAATACTCTCTCAGTTGAGCAATAATCTCTCCATTGAGTAATATTATATCAGTTTAGTAAAACTCTCTCAGTTTAGTAATACTCTCTCTGTTGAGTAATACTCTCTCAGTTTAGTAACACTCTCTCAGTTGAGTAATTCTCTCTGAGTCTAGTAACACTCTCTCAGTTTAGTAAAACTGTCTCAGTTTAGTAATACTGTCTCAGTTTAGTAATACTCTCTCAGTTTAGTAATATTCTCTCAGTTTAGTAATATTCTCTCAGCTCTCTCAGTTTAGTAATACTCTCTCAGTTTAGTAATATTCTCTCAGTTTAGTAATACTCTCTCAGTTTAGTAATATTCTCTCAGTTTAGAAAACCTCTCTCAGTTTAGTAATCCTCTCTCAGTTGAGTAATAATCTCTCTGTTGAGTAATACTCTCTCAGTTTAGTAATACTCTCTCAGTTGAGTAATACTCTCTCAGTTGAGTAATACTCTCTCAGTCTAGTAATACTCTCTCAGTTGAGTAATATTCTCTCAGTTTAGTAACACTCTCTCCGTTGAGTAATATTCTATCAGTTTAGTAATACTCTCTCAGTTGAGTAATACTCTCTCAGTGTAGTAACACTCTCTCAGCTTAGTAATACTCTCTCAGTTGAGTAATAATCTCTCCATTGAGTAATATTATATAGGTTTAGTAAAACTCTCTCAGTTTAGTAATACTCTCTCAGTTTGGTAACACTCTCTCAGTTAAGTAATACTCTCTCTGTTTAGTAATACTCTCTCAGTTGAGTTATATTCTCTCAGTTTAGTAATACTCTCTCAGTTTGGTAACACTCTCTCAGTTAAGTAATACTCTCTCAGTTTAGTAATACTCTCTCAGTTTAGTAATATTCTCTCAGTTTAGTAATACTCTCTCAGTTTAGTAATATTCTCTCAGTTTAGTAATATTCTCTCAGTTTAGTAATACTCTCTCAGTCGAGTAATACTCTCTCAGTCTAGTAACACTCTCTCAGTTTAGTAATATTCTCTCAGTTCAGTAATACTCTCTCAGTTGAGCAATAATCTCTCCATTGAGTAATATTATATCAGTTTAGTAAAACTCTCTCAGTTTAGTAATACTCTCTCTGTTGAGTAATACTCTCTCAGTTTAGTAACACTCTCTCAGTTGAGTAATTCTCTCTGAGTCTAGTAACACTCTCTCAGTTTAGTAAAACTGTCTCAGTTTAGTAATACTGTCTCAGTTTAGTAATACTCTCTCAGTTTAGTAATATTCTCTCAGTTTAGTAATATTCTCTCAGCTCTCTCAGTTTAGTAATACTCTCTCAGTTTAGTAATATTCTCTCAGTTTAGTAATACTCTATCAGTTTAGTAATATTCTCTCAGTTTAGAAAACCTCTCTCAGTTTAGTAATCCTCTCTCAGTTGAGTAATAATCTCTCTGTTGAGTAATACTCTCTCAGTTTAGTAATACTCTCTCAGTTGAGTAATACTCTCTCAGTTGAGTAATACTCTCTCAGTCTAGTAATACTCTCTCAGTTGAGTAATATTCTCTCAGTTTAGTAACACTCTCTCCGTTGAGTAATATTCTATCAGTTTAGTAATACTCTCTCAGTTGAGTAATACTCTCTCAGTGTAGTAACACTCTCTCAGCTTAGTAATACTCTCTCAGTTGAGTAATAATCTCTCCATTGAGTAATATTATATAGGTTTAGTAAAACTCTCTCAGTTTAGTAATACTCTCTCAGTTTGGTAACACTCTCTCAGTTAAGTAATACTCTCTCTGTTTAGTAATACTCTCTCAGTTGAGTTATATTCTCTCAGTTTAGTAATACTCTCTCAGTTTGGTAACACTCTCTCAGTTAAGTAATACTCTCTCAGTTTAGTAATACTCTCTCAGTTTAGTAATATTCTCTCAGTTTAGTAATACTCTCTCAGTTTAGTAATATTCTCTCAGTTTAGTAATATTCTCTCAGTTTAGTAATATTCTCTCAGTTTAGTAATACTCTCTCAGTTTTGTAATACTCTCTCAGTCTAGTAACACTCTCTCAGTTTAGTAAAACTGTCTCAGTTTAGTAATACTGTCTCAGTTTAGTAATACTCTCTCAGTTTAGTAATATTCTCTCAGTTTAGTAATATTCTCTCAGCTCTCTCAGTTTAGTAATACTCTCTCAGTTTAGTAATATTCTCTCAGTTTAGTAATACTCTCTCAGTTTAGTAATATTCTCTCAGTTTAGAAAACCTCTCTCAGTTTAGTAATCCTCTCTCAGTTGAGTAATAATCTCTCAGTTTAGTAATACTCTCTCAGTTGAGTAATACTCTCTCAGTTGAGTAATACTCTCTCAGTCTAGTAATACTCTCTCAGTTGAGTAATATTCTCTCAGTTTAGTAACACTCTCTCCGTTGAGTAATATTCTATCAGTTTAGTAATACTCTCTCAGTTGAGTAATACTCTCTCAGTGTAGTAACACTCTCTCAGCTTAGTAATACTCTCTCAGTTGAGTAATAATCTCTCCATTGAGTAATATTATATAGGTTTAGTAAAACTCTCTCAGTTTAGTAATACTCTCTCAGTTTGGTAACACTCTCTCAGTTAAGTAATACTCTCTCTGTTTAGTAATACTCTCTCAGTTGAGTTATATTCTCTCAGTTTAGTAATACTCTCTCAGTTTGGTAACACTCTCTCAGTTAAGTAATACTCTCTCAGTTTAGTAATACTCTCTCAGTTTAGTAATATTCTCTCAGTTTAGTAATACTCTCTCAGTTTAGTAATATTCTCTCAGTTTAGTAATATTCTCTCAGTTTAGTAATATTCTCTCAGTTTAGTAATACTCTCTCAGTTTTGTAATACTCTCTCAGTCTAGTAACACTCTCTCAGTTTAGTAAAACTGTCTCAGTTTAGTAATACTGTCTCAGTTTAGTAATACTCTCTCAGTTTAGTAATATTCTCTCAGTTTAGTAATATTCTCTCAGCTCTCTCAGTTTAGTAATACTCTCTCAGTTTAGTAATATTCTCTCAGTTTAGTAATACTCTCTCAGTTTAGTAATATTCTCTCAGTTTAGAAAACCTCTCTCAGTTTAGTAATCCTCTCTCAGTTGAGTAATAATCTCTCAGTTTAGTAATACTCTCTCAGTTGAGTAATACTCTCTCAGTTGAGTAATACTCTCTCAGTCTAGTAATACTCTCTCAGTTGAGTAATATTCTCTCAGTTTAGTAACACTCTCTCCGTTGAGTAATATTCTATCAGTTTAGTAATACTCTCTCAGTTGAGTAATACTCTCTCAGTGTAGTAACACTCTCTCAGCTTAGTAATACTCTCTCAGTTGAGTAATAATCTCTCCATTGAGTAATATTATATAGGTTTAGTAAAACTCTCTCAGTTTAGTAATACTCTCTCAGTTTGGTAACACTCTCTCAGTTAAGTAATACTCTCTCTGTTTAGTAATACTCTCTCAGTTGAGTTATATTCTCTCAGTTTAGTAATACTCTCTCAGTTTGGTAACACTCTCTCAGTTAAGTAATACTCTCTCAGTTTAGTAATACTCTCTCAGTTTAGTAATATTCTCTCAGTTTAGTAATACTCTCTCAGTTTAGTAATATTCTCTCAGTTTAGTAATATTCTCTCAGTTTAGTAATACTCTCTCAGTCGAGTAATACTCTCTCAGTCTAGTAACACTCTCTCAGTTTAGTAATATTCTCTCAGTTCAGTAATACTCTCTCAGTTGAGCAATACTCTCTCCATTGAGTAATATTATATCAGTTTAGTAAAACTCTCTCAGTTTAGTAATACTCTCTCTGTTGAGTAATACTCTCTCAGTTTAGTAACACTCTCTCAGTTGAGTAATTCTCTCTGAGTCTAGTAACACTCTCTCAGTTTAGTAAAACTGTCTCAGTTTAGTAATACTGTCTCAGTTTAGTAATACTCTCTCAGTTTAGTAATATTCTCTCAGTTTAGTAATATTCTCTCAGCTCTCTCAGTTTAGTAATACTCTCTCAGTTTAGTAATATTCTCTCAGTTTAGTAATACTCTCTCAGTTTAGTAATATTCTCTCAGTTTAGAAAACCTCTCTCAGTTTAGTAATCCTCTCTCAGTTGAGTAATAATCTCTCTGTTGAGTAATACTCTCTCAGTTTAGTAATACTCTCTCAGTTGAGTAATACTCTCTCAGTTGAGTAATACTCTCTCAGTCTAGTAATACTCTCTCAGTTGAGTAATATTCTCTCAGTTTAGTAACACCCTCTCCGTTGAGTAATATTCTATCAGTTTAGTAATACTCTCTCAGTTGAGTAATACTCTCTCAGTGTAGCAACACTCTCTCAGCTTAGTAATACTCTCTCAGTTTAGTAATAATCTCTCCATTGAGTAATATTATATAGGTTTAGTAAAACTCTCTCAGTTTAGTAATACTCTCTCAGTTTGGTAACACTCTCTCAGTTAAGTAATACTCTCTCTGTTTAGTAATACTCTCTCAGTTGAGTTATATTCTCTCAGTTTAGTAATACTCTCTCAGTTTGGTAACACTCTCTCAGTTTAGTAATACTCTCTCAGTTTAGTAATATTCTCTCAGTTTAGTAATACTCTCTCAGTTTAGTAATATTCTCTCAGTTTAGTAATATTCTCTCAGTTTAGTAATATTCTCTCAGTTTAGTAATACTCTCTCAGTTGAGTAATACTCTCTCAGTCTAGTAATACTCTATCAGTTGAGTAATATTCTCTCAGTTTAGTAACACTCTCTCAGTTGAGCAATAATCTCTCCATTGAGTAATATTATATCAGTTTAGTAAAACTCTCTCAGTTTAGTAATACTCTCTCAGTTGAGTAATACTCTCTCAGTTTAGTAATACTCGCTCAGTTTTGTAATACTCTCTCGGTTGAGTAATATTTTCTCAGTTTAGTAACACTCTCTCAGTTTAGTAATACTCTCTAAGTTGAGTATTACTCTCTCAGTTTAGTAAAGCTGTCTCAGTTTAGTAATACTCTCTCAGTTTAGTAATATTCTCTCAGTTTAGTAATACTCTCTCAGTTTAGTAATATTCTCTCAGTTTAGTAATATTCTCTCAGTTTAGTAATATTCTCTCAGCTCTCTCAGTTTAGTAATATGCTCTCAGTTTAGTAATATTCTCTCAGTTTAGTAAAACTCTCTCAGTTTAGTAATACTCTCTCAGTCTTGTAATACTCTCTCAGCTCTCTCAGTTTTGTAATACTCTCTCAGTTGAGTTAAACTCTCTCAGTTTAGTAATACTCTCTCAGTTGAGTAATAATCTCTGAGTTTAGTAACCCTCTCTCAGTTGAGTAATACTCTCTCAGTTGAGTAATACTCTCTCAGTTTTGTAATACTCTCTCAGTTGAGTAATATTCTCTCAGTTTAGTAACACTCTCTCAGTTTAGTAATACTCTCTCAGTTGAGTAATACTCTCTCAGTTTAGTAATACTCTCTCAGTTGAGTAATACTCTCTGAGTTTAGTAATACTCTCTCAGTTGAGTAATACTCTCTCAGTTTAGTAACACTCTCTCAGTTGAGTAATACTCTCTCAGTTTAGTAATACTCTCTCAGTTTAGTAATACTCTCTCAGTTTAGTAATATTCTCTCAGTTTAGTAATATTCTCTCAGTTTAGTAATATTCTCTCAGTTTAGTAATATTCTCTCAGTTTAGTAATATTCTCTCAGTTTAGTAATATTCTCTCAGCTCTCTCAGTTTAGTAATATTCTCTCAGTTTTGTAATATTCTCTCAGTTTAGTAATACTCTCTCGGGTTAGTAATACTCTCTCAGTTTAGTAAAACTCTCTCAGTTTAGTAATACTCTCTCAGTCTTGTAATACTCTCTCAGCTCTCTCAGTTTAGTAATACTCTCTCAGTTTAGTAACACTCTCTCAGTTTAGTAAAACTGTCTCAGTTTAGTAATACTGTCTCAGTTTAGTAATACTCTCTCAGTTTAGTAATATTCTCTCAGTTTAGTAATATTCTCTCAGCTCTGTCAGTTTAGTAATACTCTCTCAGTTTAGTAATATTCTCTCAGTTTAGTAATACTCTCTCAGTTTAGTAATATTCTCTCAGTTTAGTAAACCTCTCTCAGTTTAGTAATAATCTCTCAGTTGAGTAATAATCTCTCTGTTGAGTAATACTCTCTCAGTTTAGTAATACTCTCTCAGTTTAGTAAAACTCTCTCAGTTTAGTAATACTCTCTCAGTTTGGTAACACTCTCTCAGTTAAGTAATACTCTCTCTGTTTAGTAATACTCTCTCAGTTGAGTTATATTCTCTCAGTTTAGTAATACTCTCTCAGTTTGGTAACACTCTCTCAGTTAAGTAATACTCTCTCAGTTTAGTAATACTCTCTCAGTTTAGTAATATTCTCTCAGTTTAGTAATACTCTCTCAGTTTAGTAATATTCTCTCAGTTTAGTAATATTCTCTCAGTTTAGTAATACTCTCTCAGTCGAGTAATACTCTCTCAGTCTAGTAACACTCTCTCAGTTTAGTAATATTCTCTCAGTTCAGTAATACTCTCTCAGTTGAGCAATACTCTCTCCATTGAGTAATATTATATCAGTTTAGTAAAACTCTCTCAGTTTAGTAATACTCTCTCTGTTGAGTAATACTCTCTCAGTTTAGTAACACTCTCTCAGTTGAGTAATTCTCTCTGAGTCTAGTAACACTCTCTCAGTTTAGTAAAACTGTCTCAGTTTAGTAATACTGTCTCAGTTTAGTAATACTCTCTCAGTTTAGTAATATTCTCTCAGTTTAGTAATATTCTCTCAGCTCTCTCAGTTTAGTAATACTCTCTCAGTTTAGTAATATTCTCTCAGTTTAGTAATACTCTCTCAGTTTAGTAATATTCTCTCAGTTTAGAAAACCTCTCTCAGTTTAGTAATCCTCTCTCAGTTGAGTAATAATCTCTCTGTTGAGTAATACTCTCTCAGTTTAGTAATACTCTCTCAGTTGAGTAATACTCTCTCAGTTGAGTAATACTCTCTCAGTCTAGTAATACTCTCTCAGTTGAGTAATATTCTCTCAGTTTAGTAACACCCTCTCCGTTGAGTAATATTCTATCAGTTTAGTAATACTCTCTCAGTTGAGTAATACTCTCTCAGTGTAGTAACACTCTCTCAGCTTAGTAATACTCTCTCAGTTTAGTAATAATCTCTCCATTGAGTAATATTATATAGGTTTAGTAAAACTCTCTCAGTTTAGTAATACTCTCTCAGTTTGGTAACACTCTCTCAGTTAAGTAATACTCTCTCTGTTTAGTAATACTCTCTCAGTTGAGTTATATTCTCTCAGTTTAGTAATACTCTCTCAGTTTGGTAACACTCTCTCAGTTAAGTAATACTCTCTCAGTTTAGTAATACTCTCTCAGTTTAGTAATATTCTCTCAGTTTAGTAATACTCTCTCAGTTTAGTAATACTCTCTCAGTTTAGTAATATTCTCTCAGTTTAGTAATATTCTCTCAGTTTAGTAATATTCTCTCAGTTGAGTAATACTCTCTCAGTCTAGTAATACTCTATCAGTTGAGTAATATTCTCTCAGTTTAGTAACACTCTCTCAGTTGAGCAATAATCTCTCCATTGAGTAATATTATATCAGTTTAGTAAAACTCTCTCAGTTTAGTAATACTCTCTCAGTTGAGTAATACTCTCTCAGTTTAGTAATACTCGCTCAGTTTTGTAATACTCTCTCGGTTGAGTAATATTTTCTCAGTTTAGTAACACTCTCTCAGTTTAGTAATACTCTCTAAGTTTAGTATTACTCTCTCAGTTTAGTAAAGCTGTCTCAGTTTAGTAATACTCTCTCAGTTTAGTAATATTCTCTCAGTTTAGTAACACTCTCTCAGTTTAGTAATACTCTCTCAGTTTAGTATTACTCTCTCAGTTTAGTAAAACTGTCTCAGTTTAGTAATACTCTCTCAGTTTAGTAATATTCTCTCAGTTTAGTAATATTCTCTCAGTTTAGTAATATTCTCTCAGCTCTCTCAGTTTAGTAATATGCTCTCAGTTTAGTAATATTCTCTCAGTTTAGTAAAACTCTCTCAGTTTAGTAATACTCTCTCAGTCTTGTAATACTCTCTCAGCTCTCTCAGTTTTGTAATACTCTCTCAGTTGAGTTAAACTCTCTCAGTTTATTAATACTCTCTCAGTTGAGTAATAATCTCTGAGTTTAGTAACCCTCTCTCAGTTGAGTAATACTCTCTCAGTTGAGTAATACTCTCTCAGTTTTGTAATACTCTCTCAGTTGAGTAATATTCTCTCAGTTTAGTAACACTCTCTCAGTTTAGTAATACTCTCTCAGTTGAGTAATACTATCTCAGTTTAGTAATACTCTCTCAGTTGAGTAATACTCTCTGAGTTTAGTAACACTCTCTCAGTTGAGTAATACTCTCTCAGTTTAGTAATACTCTCTCAGTTTAGTAATACTCTCTCAGTTTAGTAATATTCTCTTGGTTTAGTAATACTCTCTCAGTTTAGTAATATTCTCTCAGTTTAGTAATATTCTCTCAGTTTAGTAATATTCTCTCAGTTTAGTAATATTCTCTCAGCTCTCTCAGTTTAGTAATATTCTCTCAGTTTTGTAATATTCTCTCAGTTTAGTAATACTCTCTCGGGTTAGTAATACTCTCTCAGTTTAGTAAAACTCTCTCAGTTTAGTAATACTCTCTCAGTCTTGTAATACTCTCTCAGCTCTCTCAGTTTAGTAATACTCTCTCAGTTTAGTAACACTCTCTCAGTTTAGTAATACTCTCTCAGTTGAGTAATACTCTCTCAGTTGAGTAATACTCTCTCAGTCTAGTAATACTCTCTCAGTTGAGTAATATTCTCTCAGTTTAGTAACACTCTCTCCGTTGAGTAATATTCTATCAGTTTAGTAATACTCTCTCAGTTGAGTAATACTCTCTCAGTGTAGTAACACTCTCTCAGCTTAGTAATACTCTCTCAGTTGAGTAATAATCTCTCCATTGAGTAATATTATATAGGTTTAGTAAAACTCTCTCAGTTTAGTAATACTCTCTCAGTTTGGTAACACTCTCTCAGTTAAGTAATACTCTCTCTGTTTAGTAATACTCTCTCAGTTGAGTTATATTCTCTCAGTTTAGTAATACTCTCTCAGTTTGGTAACACTCTCTCAGTTAAGTAATACTCTCTCAGTTTAGTAATACTCTCTCAGTTTAGTAATATTCTCTCAGTTTAGTAATACTCTCTCAGTTTAGTAATATTCTCTCAGTTTAGTAATATTCTCTCAGTTTAGTAATACTCTCTCAGTCGAGTAATACTCTCTCAGTCTAGTAACACTCTCTCAGTTTAGTAATATTCTCTCAGTTCAGTAATACTCTCTCAGTTGAGCAATACTCTCTCCATTGAGTAATATTATATCAGTTTAGTAAAACTCTCTCAGTTTAGTAATACTCTCTCAGTTTGGTAACACTCTCTCAGTTAAGTAATACTCTCTCTGTTTAGTAATACTCTCTCAGTTGAGTTATATTCTCTCAGTTTAGTAATACTCTCTCAGTTTGGTAACACTCTCTCAGTTAAGTAATACTCTCTCAGTTTAGTAATACTCTCTCAGTTTAGTAATATTCTCTCAGTTTAGTAATACTCTCTCAGTTTAGTAATATTCTCTCAGCTAAGTAATATTCTCTCAGTTTAGTAATATTCTCTCTGGTTAGTAATACTCTCTCAGTTGAGTAATACTCTCTCAATCTAGTAATACTCTATCAGTTGAGTAATATTCTCTCAGTTTAGTAACACTCTCTCAGTTGAGCAATAATCTCTCCATTGAGTAATATTATATCAGTTTAGTAAAACTCTCTCAGTTTAGTAATACTCTCTCAGTTGAGTAATACTCTCTCAGTTTAGTAATACTCGCTCAGTTTTGTAATACTCTCTCGGTTGAGTAATATTTTCTCAGTTTAGTAACACTCTCTAAGTTGAGTATTACTCTCTCAGTTTAGTAAAGCTGTCTCAGTTTAGTAATACTCTCTCAGTTTAGTAATATTCTCTCAGTTTAGTAACACTCTCTCAGTTTAGTAATACTCTCTCAGTTTAGTATTACTCTCTCAGTTTAGTAAAACTGTCTCAGTTTAGTAAAACTGTCTCAGTTTAGTAATACTCTCTCAGTTTAATAATATTCTCTCAGTTTAGTAATATTCTCTCAGTTTAGTAATATTCTCTCAGCTCTCTCAGTTTAGTAATATTCTCTCAGTTTAGTAATATTCTCTCAGTTTAGTAAAACTCTCTCAGTTTAGTAATACTCTCTCAGTCTTGTAATACTCTCTCAGCTCTCTCAGTTTTGTAATACTCTCTCAGTTGAGTTAAACTCTCTCAGTTTAGTAATACTCTCTCAGTTGAGTAATAATCTCTGAGTTTAGTAACCCTCTCTCAGTTGAGTAATACTCTCTCAGTTGAGTAATACTCTCTCAGTTTTGTAATACTCTCTCAGTTGAGTAATATTCTCTCAGTTTAGTAACACTCTCTCAGTTTAGTAATACTCTCTCAGTTGAGTAATACTCTCTCAGTTTAGTAATACTCTCTCAGTTGAGTAATACTCTCTGAGTTTAGTAACACTCTCTCAGTTGAGTAATACTCTCTCAGTTTAGTAATACTCTCTCAGTTTAGTAATACTCTCTCAGTTTAGTAATATTCTCTTGGTTTAGTAATACTCTCTCAGTTTAGTAATATTCTCTCAGTTTAGTAATATTCTCTCAGTTTAGTAATATTCTCTCAGTTTAGTAATATTCTCTCAGCTCTCTCAGTTTAGTAATATTCTCTCAGTTTAGTAATATTCTCTCAGTTTAGTAATACTCTCTCGGATAAGTAATACTCTCTCAGTTTAGTAAAACTCTCTCAGTTTAGTAATACTCTCTCAGTCTTGTAATACTCTCTCAGCTCTCTCAGTTTAGTAATACTCTCTCAGTTTAGTAACACTCTCTCAGTTTAGTAATACTCTCTCAGTCTAGTAACACTCTCTCAGTTAAGTAATATTCTCTCAGTTTAGTAATACTCTCTCAGTTGAGTTAAACGCTCTCAATTTAGTAATACTCTCTCAGTTGAGTAATAATCTCTGAGTTTAGTAACACTCTCTCAGTTGAGTAATACTCTCTCAGTTGAGTAATATTCTCTCAGTTTAGTAACACTCTCTCATTTTAGTAATACTCTCTCAGTTTAGTAATACTCTCTCAGTTGAGTTAAACTCTCTCAGTTTAGTAATGCTCTCTCAGTTGAGTAATAATCTCTGAGTTTAGTAACACTCTCTCAGTTGAGTAATACTCTCTCAGTTGAGTAATACTCTCTCAGTTGAGTAATACTCTCTCAGTTTTGTAATACTCTCTTAGTTGAGTAATATTCTCTCAGTGTAGTCACACTCTCTCAGTTTAGTAATACTCTCTCAGTTGAGTAATACTCTCTCAGTTTAGTAATACTCTCTCAGTTGAGTAATACTCTCTGAGTCTATTAACACTCTCCCAGTTTAGTAAAACTGTCTCAGTTTAGTAATACTCTCTCTGTTTAGGAATACTCTCTCAGTTTAGTAATATTCTCTCAGTTTAGTAATATTCTCTCAGCTCTCTCAGTTTAGTAATATTCTCTCAGTTTAGTAAACCTCTCTCAGTTTAGTAATAATCTCTCAGTTGAGTAATAATCTCTCTGTTGAGTAATACTCTCTCAGTTTAGTAATACTCTCTCAGTTTAGTAATACTCTCTCAGTTGAGTAATACTCTCTCAGTTGAGTAATAATCTCTCCATTGAGTAATATTATATAAGTTTAGTAAAACTCTCTCAGTTTAGTAATACTCTCTCAGTTTGGTAACACTCTCTCAGTTAAGTAATACTCTCTCAGTTTAGTAATACTCTCTCAGTTTAGTAATATTCTCTCAGTTTAGTAATACTCTCTCAGTTTAGTAATATTCTCTCAGTTTAGTAATATTCTCTCAGTTTAGTAATATTCTCTCAGTTTAGTAATACTCTCTCAGTTGAGTAATACTCTCTCAGTCTAGTAATACTCTATCAGTTGAGTAATATTCTCTCAGTTTAGTAACACTCTCTCAGTTGAGCAATAATCTCTCCATTGAGTAATATTATATCAGTTTAGTAAAACTCTCTCAGTTTAGTAATACTCTCTCAGTTGAGTAATACTCTCTCAGTTTAGTAATACTCGCTCAGTTTTGTAATACTCTCTCGGTTGAGTAATATTTTCTCAGTTTAGTAACACTCTCTAAGTTGAGTATTACTCTCTCAGTTTAGTAAAGCTGTCTCAGTTTAGTAATACTCTATCAGTTTAGTAATACTCTCTCAATTGAGTAATACTCTCTCAGTTTAGTAATACTCGCTCAGTTTTGTAATACTCTCTCGGTTGAGTAATATTTTCTCAGTTTAGTAACACTCTCTAAGTTGAGTATTACTCTCTCAGTTTAGTAAAACTGTCTCAGTTTAGTAATACTCTCTCAGTTTAGTAATATTCTCTCAGTTTAGTAATATTCTCTCAGTTTAGTAATATTCTCTCAGCTCTCTCAGTTTAGTAATATTCTCTCAGTTTAGTAATATTCTCTCAGTTTAGTAATACTCTCTCAGTTTTGTAATACTCTCTCAGTTGAGTAATATTCTCTCAGTTTAGTAACACTCTCTCAGTTTAGTAATACTCTCTCAGTTGAGTAATACTCTCTCAGTTTAGTAATACTCTCTCAGTTGAGTAATACTCTCTGAGTTTAGTAACACTCTCTCAGTTGAGTAATACTCTCTCAGTTTAGTAATACTCTCTCAGTTTAGTAATACTCTCTCAGTTTAGTAATATTCTCTTGGTTTAGTAATACTCTCTCAGTTTAGTAATATTCTCTCAGTTTAGTAATATTCTCTCAGTTTAGTAATATTCTCTCAGTTTAGTAATATTCTCTCAGCTCTCTCAGTTTAGTAATATTCTCTCAGTTTAGTAATATTCTCTCAGTTTAGTAATACTCTCTCGGGTTAGTAATACTCTCTCAGTTTAGTAAAACTCTCTCAGTTTAGTAATACTCTCTCAGTCTTGTAATACTCTCTCAGCTCTCTCAGTTTAGTAATACTCTCTCAGTTTAGTAACACTCTCTCAGTTTAGTAATACTCTCTCAGTCTAGTAACACTCTCTCAGTTAAGTAATATTCTCTCAGTTTAGTAATACTCTCTCAGTTGAGTTAAACACTCTCAATTTAGTAATACTCTCTCAGTTGAGTAATAATCTCTGAGTTTAGTAACACTCTCTCAGTTGAGTAATACTCTCTCAGTTGAGTAATATTCTCTCAGTTTAGTAACACTCTCTCATTTTAGTAATACTCTCTCAGTTTAGTAATACTCTCTCAGTTGAGTTAAACTCTCTCAGTTTAGTAATGCTCTCTCAGTTGAGTAATAATCTCTGAGTTTAGTAACACTCTCTCAGTTGAGTAATACTCTCTCAGTTGAGTAATACTCTCTCAGTTGAGTAATACTCTCTCAGTTGTGTAATACTCTCTTAGTTGAGTAATATTCTCTCAGTGTAGTCACACTCTCTCAGTTTAGTAATACTCTCTCAGTTGAGTAATACTCTCTCAGTTTAGTAATACTCTCTCAGTTGAGTAATACTCTCTGAGTCTATTAACACTCTCCCAGTTTAGTAAAACTGTCTCAGTTTAGTAATACTCTCTCTGTTTAGGAATACTCTCTCAGTTTAGTAATATTCTCTCAGTTTAGTAATATTCTCTCAGCTCTCTCAGTTTAGTAATATTCT
The DNA here is from genome assembly GCF_045679555.1 of Salvelinus alpinus. Lineage (NCBI taxonomy): Eukaryota > Metazoa > Chordata > Actinopteri > Salmoniformes > Salmonidae > Salvelinus > Salvelinus alpinus. The sequence goes on along the minus strand of NC_092107.1, from coordinate 46,177,060 downwards.
CTCAGTTTAGTAAACCTCTCTCAGTTTAGTAATAATCTCTCAGTTGAGTAATAATCTCTCTGTTGAGTAATACTCTCTCAGTTTAGTAATACTCTCTCAGTTTAGTAATACTCTCTCAGTTGAGTAATACTCTCTCAGTTGAGTAATATTCTCTCAGTTTAGTAACACTCTCTCCGTTGAGTAATATTCTATCAGTTTAGTAATACTCTCTCAGTCGAGTAATACTCTCTCAGTCTAGTAACACTCTCTCAGTTTAGTAATATTCTCTCAGTTGAGTAATACTCTCTCAGTTGAGCAATAATCTCTCCATTGAGTAATATTATATCAGTTTAGTAAAACTCTCTCAGTTTAGTAATACTCTCTCTGTTGAGTAATACTCTCTCAGTTTAGTAATACTCTCTCAGTTTAGTAATATTCTCTCAGTTTAGTAATATTCTCTCAGCTCTCTCAGTTTAGTAATACTCTCTCAGTTTAGTAATATTCTCTCAGTTTAGTAATATTCTCTCAGTTTAGAAAACCTCTCTCAGTTTAGTAATCCTCTCTCAGTTGAGTAATAATATCTCTGAGTAATACTCTCTCAGTTTAGTAATACTCTCTCAGTTTAGTAATACTCTCTCAGTTGAGTAATACTCTCTCAGTCTAGTAATACTCTCTCAGTTGAGTAATATTCTCTCAGTTTAGTAACACTCTCTCCGTTGAGTAATATTCTATCAGTTTAGTAATACTCTCTCAGTTGAGTAATACTCTCTCAGTATAGTAACACTCTCTCAGCTTAGTAATACTCTCTCAGTTGAGTAATAATCTCTCCATTGAGTAATATTATATAAGTTTAGTAAAACTCTCTCAGTTTAGTAATACTCTCTCAGTTTGGTAACACTCTCTCAGTTAAGTAATACTCTCTCTGTTTAGTAATACTCTCTCAGTTGAGTTATATTATCTCAGTTTAGTAATATTATCTCAACTCACTCAGTTTAGTAATACTCTCTCAGTTTAGTAATATTCTCTCAGTTTAGTAATACTCTCTCAGTTTAGTAATATTCTCTCAGTATAGTAATATTCTCTCAGTTTAGTAATATTCTCTCAGTTTAGTAATACTCTCTCAGTTGAGTAATACTCTCTCAGTCTAGTAATACTCTATCAGTTGAGTAATATTCTCTCAGTTTAGTAACACTCTCTCCGTTGAGTAATATTCTATCAGTTTAGTAATACTCTCTCAGTCGAGTAATACTCTCTCAGTCTAGTAACACTCTCTCAGTTTAGTAATACTCTCTCAGTTCAGTAATACTCTCTCAGTTGAGCAATAATCTCTCCATTGAGTAATATTATATCAGTTTAGTAAAACTCTCTCAGTTTAGTAATACTCTCTCAGTTGAGTAATACTCTCTCAGTTTAGTAATACTCGCTCAGTTTTTTAATACTCTCTCGGTTGAGTAATATTTTCTCAGTTTAGTAACACTCTCTCAGTTTAGTAATACTCTCTAAGTTGAGTATTACTCTCTCAGTTTAGTAAAGCTGTCTCAGTTTAGTAATACTCTCTCAGTTTAGTAATATTCTCTCAGTTTAGTAACACTCTCTCAGTTTAGTAATACTCTCTCAGTTGAGTATTACTCTCTCAGTTTAGTAAAATTCTCTCAGCTCTCTCAGTTTAGTAATATTCTCTCAGTTTAGTAATATTCTCTCAGTTTAGTAATACTCTCTCGGGTTAGTAATACTCTCTCAGTTTAGTAAAACTCTCTCAGTTTAGTAATACTCTCTCAGTCTTGTAATACTCTCTCAGCTCTCTCAGTTTTGTAATACTCTCTCAGTTGAGTAATAATCTCTCAGTTGAGTAATATTCTCTCAGTTTAGTAACACTCTCTCAGTTTAGTAATACTCTCTCAGTCTAGTAACACTCTCTCAGTTTAGTAACACTCTCTCAGTTTAGTAATACTCTCTCAGTTTAGTAATACTCTCTCAGTCTAGTAACACTCTCTCAGTTTAGTAACACTCTCTCAGTTTAGTAATATTCTCTCAGTTTAGTAATACTCTCTCAGTCTAGTAACACTCTCTCAGTTTAGTAATACTCTCTCAGTTTACTACTACTCTCTCAGTTGAGTAATATTCTCTCCGTTTAGTAAACCTCTCTCAGTTTAGTAATACTATCTCAGTTGAGTAATACTCTCTCAGTCTAGTAACACTCTCTCAGTTGAGTAATACTCTCTCAGTTGAGTAATATTCTCTCAGTTTAGTAACACTCTCTCCGTTGAGTAATATTCTATCAGTTTAGTAATACTCTCTCAGTCGAGTAATACTCTCTCAGTCTAGTAACACTCTCTCAGTTTAGTAATATTCTCTCAGTTGAGTAATACTCTCTCAGTTGAGCAATAATCTCTCCATTGAGTAATATTATATCAGTTTAGTAAAACTCTCTCAGTTTAGTAATACTCTCTCTGTTGAGTAATACTCTCTCAGTTTAGTAATACTCTCTCAGTTTAGTAATATTCTCTCAGTTTAGTAATACTCTCTCAGCTCTCTCAGTTTAGTAATACTCTCTCAGTTTAGTAATATTCTCTCAGTTTAGTAATATTCTCTCAGTTTAGAAAACCTCTCTCAGTTTAGTAATCCTCTCTCAGTTGAGTAATAATATCTCTGAGTAATACTCTCTCAGTTTAGTAATACTCTCTCAGTTTAGTAATACTCTCTCAGTTGAGTAATACTCTCTCAGTCTAGTAATACTCTCTCAGTTGAGTAATATTCTCTCAGTTTAGTAACACTCTCTCCGTTGAGTAATATTCTATCAGTTTAGTAATACTCTCTCAGTTGAGTAATACTCTCTCAGTATAGTAACACTCTCTCAGCTTAGTAATACTCTCTCAGTTGAGTAATAATCTCTCCATTGAGTAATATTATATAAGTTTAGTAAAA